>NW_020454727.1:1332589-1377357 GCF_003342845.1 Nothoprocta perdicaria
GGAAGCATTGGGGGAGGGAAAGGGGGGACACGAGCCGGGGGACGTGGAGGATGTCTTGGTGTGTGATGATGGGAGGCCCTTGGGGATACGGGAGTGGGACCCCAGGGTGTCAGTGGGGCCGAGGTGGCAGGGGTGCTACTGAGGGGACATGGCTGTGTGTGCCCCACAGGGCGCAGCGGGCCGTGGGGCAGTGCAGCGTGCGTGGGAGCCACGGGCACCGTCCCCAAGGCGCCACCGTGTCCAGGGATGCTGCGGGAGGGGATCTGGGCCGGCCGCTCCGCTGGGACAGGCAGCAGGATCCCGGTCCCTCTTGGCCTGGAGATGCTGCGGGAGGGGATCCGGGCCGGCCGCTCCACTGGGACAGGCAGCAGGATCCCGGTCCCTCTGGGCATTGCCAGGCAGCGCAGGGTCCTGCCCGGAGCCGGCGTCGGCTCGCGCCCCTCGGCGCCTCGTGCCCAGCACCAGCTCTGCAGCTCGCAGCCGCCCCTGCGCCGCCCTCCGAAGCACAGCAGCAGCTCCGGGAAATCCAAGGGCTCGGAACATCCCGTCACCACGTTCTGGTGACTGTACCAGGTACACAGAGCAATATATATAGTATAGAGCCGTCATATAGATAGATACATATATATTATAGAGCTAGAGCTATGCACAGGGATGGCTGCTGCACTGGGCCGATGCACACGTGGGTGCCCAGCCACCTTCCTGCAGAAGCTTTTCCTCTACATGGTTTGTTTTTGCCAAGCAGATTGARCACTCCCTCTTCCCTGGTGGCATCCTTAGCCGCTTCCCAATGGGAATCTTGTGCCCCTTGGCAGAGAAGACACTTTGATGCAGGTAGGCTTGGGGACACCGACTTGTGGCATCTTCCTCCACCTCCTAGCAGCTCCAAGCAGGAGCAGAACCTTTTCCCTCTCCATTGCCCGGGCAGCAGCCACCCGTTGGCAGGTGAAGAGCAGCGAGGGGACGTTGCTGGACCCCTCAGCAAAGGGCRCAGGGACAACCCCTGCACCCCCCCGCAGAGCACACAGCCTCAGAGGAGGACATCCACGATGCAGGGGATGAGGAGACCCCTGGATGCCACGGGAAGAGGTGTCCAGGCTTTCCTGGGGAGGCTCAAAGCACGGACAAGCTGCAGCAAAGCTCCCCCTTCCTGGCGCTGCCAGGGGCTGCTCCAAAATATACCCATTATATTCGCTTTAAAATCTGCTCCTTGCAGAGCGTCGCCCCGGGAGCAGCCCGAGTCCCTGCAGGATGGTGAAGCCCAAGAGCAGAGCACGGGAGAAGTGTTGGGAGTCTCCATGGTTACAGGAGCGCGTGGTGAGAGCGACTGCCGCAGCTCGGGCACGTCGGGCTGCTCAGAGCCACGCGGCAACGGAGCGGCACCAAAATAACCTCCGGAGACGGAGCCGTCCTGCCCCCGGACGGGGTGSGAAGGCGGGCGCATCCGCGGTGCCTGTTCCAGGAATCCTCGGGAATTGCACCGGGTGTTGGAGTGTTGCTCCTGGTGCACCTCTCACACCTGCAGCTCCAACCCCTTTTTCCAGCTGTTCCAGAAGTATTGCGGGAGCGGGGTGAAAACTGAATGGAAACATGCTAGGAACGAGGCATCCTAAAGCGTCCCACCTGGGACATAGCAGATTTAGCTCAAGGACAGGCCAGAACTAGAGTATTCATCTGTAATCTGCACTGATTCCCCCCTTTTTCTTTTTTCCTTTTTTCTTTTGTAAAACCAGAATACACAAAAGAATGAAAACTTCCTGATGTTTAAGACCAGGAAGACGCGAGCCTGAAGGCGTAAAGCCCATGTGCTGCATCCAGCTCCCCGGAAGGTTTTCCAAGCCCTTCCATCCCCAATCTGTGCTCCATGAGCCTGGGCCTCCCAGTAAAGTTTTCCAGAGGGTGCGCGAGGGGTTTTGATGCTAAACAGGACACATTGCATCCGGGTGCTCTTGGCCTCGGGCGTCAGCCTCCAGGTCCTGGAGCATGGATGAGATTTTCCTAAGTGCCGAGCACTTTCCGTCAGTTAAAAAAAAAAAAAAAGAGAGAGAGAGAAAACACCAAATTGCTGATGGCACCGGCAGCTGCTGCCCGGCTCGTAATTCAGAGCTGACTGTTGGCGCTGTCGTTCAGCGACGCTCCGGGAGTCACAGCAGTGACTCCGCAGTTTGGGAGCCTGGGTTGACACGAGACCCCATAAAATCCCCYCCTGAACCGGGATCCCTGCTCTCTATCAGAGCAGAGACAGCTAAGGATGAGCTGGGGTGCTTGGGGTGCTTCTCTCCACTGCTGCTTTATTTCAGCAAGACCCTTTCCAAGGGRTAGTTCCCCCCTGTGCTTTTTGTCTCAGGGAAGGTGTTTTTAAAGCGTTTGCCTTACAGCAGCTGCAGGGTTTGGGGATGTGCAGAAGACCACAGGTCTCGGTGACTCGTTCTGCCGGCGAGCGTGGATGACCCGACTGCAGAAGGAACCGGCCACCTTGGCCACCTGGACATGTTCCTGAGGCGAAATACAGCCCATGCAAAGAACTAATGAACTTTCCTTAAATGAGCTTCACGCACCAGTCTTGACACAGCGCTTTTCTCGTAGCTGTTTTGGCAGTGACTGTGTGTGAAAGTCTGGAAAGAAGCAGCCCTGAGCCAGAAAGCCCCAGGCAGGACAATGTGATCTGGAGCGCCGGCTGCATCCCTAATGTGCACCAACCTGTGGAAGAATAAGGACCAAAGGGTGTCTTGGTGGCATGTTCCAGAGCTACCCTGAGCGCTGCATCCCATTACAACCTAGCAGCAAACATGGGAAGGTTTGAAGGAAATCATCAGGATGAAGAGGCTGGTTTGCAAATGCAATGYCCTGAATTCATACACCCCAGGACAGGCTGGACCAGCAAAACCCCAAACGTCTGGGGGCAGCAAAGGGAACACACAGCATGGCGAAGTCTGGGATGAATCCCATCCCTTTTCCCCTCAGTCTTTCGGGAACCTGCCTGCGTGTTCATAACATCAGGGTGTTTAACACCAAAGCGACAAGCGGMTCTTCTGGCCTGACCTATTCAATGCAGCCCAGGTGCCACCTCGGCGAGACACCTAATCCAGACCCAGGACCTCTCTAAGAGGAGATCCTCCCATTTCCTCTGGGGATTTTCCTCTSGGGTTGGATTCGTACCAGCATTTAACCACATTCACTATTGAAGTTTGAATCCTGGCTCTAGATAATTCAGTAACAACTTGTGTGAATCACTCCCTTCCTCTTGATGCCCAACTGAGCATCAGCAACTGGTTTGAATCAGGAACGGATTCAACCCACAATGAATCCAGAATTGCTCTGGGCCAAAACGAGTCTGAATAGCGACAGGAACAGCTAATCCCAGCATGGAATCTGCTGGGCCAGCGCTGGTCCCTGCTGAACCCAAAGCAGACACTGGAGTCGATGTTCTACCGTTTCCAAGGGAAGAATCGGATCCAATGGAAGGGAAGCGTCAGGAGAGGCTGCTCGCAGGGAGATGCTCAGGGAASCCAGCGGAGAGCCAGGAGAGCCGGCAGCAGAGCCGAGAGCGGGACTATCCCTAGGACAGGCAGCAACCACGTCTAGACCCACCTGGGCACGTGGAGCTTCAAGTGCCTGGTGCTGGCCAGGAGGGGACATTTACCCCCAGGTCCTCCCTGTAGACACAAAGTAGCTTCTGGTCAGGGCAGCTTTGGTTCCTGTGGCCCCATCTCAGTTCTCCAAGGGTTCCAAATCATCCAAGCAGCAGAGAGGTCCATGGCAAGGTGGCAAAGGCAGCRGCCCCACTCGTGAAGATCAGGTGGGTGAGGAGGACAAGACGGTGTCCTTGTCCCTGTGCCATACACGGATGACCCAGGCCACGGGGACCCAGGTGAGACCCYGACCGTGCCTGTGCGCGGTGGACCTGGGAGAGGAGCAAACTGCTCTTCCCCAGCTGGAAGGATCGACTGTGGTCCAGCCGGTGCCTTGGAGTYGCCTAATGAATTGTGATTGGGAAGAAGCTCCACTCGGACACATTTTATTTTATTTATGTCAGGATTTGCCATGCATTAAGGCAGGGGCTCATTAAATTAGCAAGGCAGACAGTTTCTGCCAAGGTGGCCTGAGCTAATGGTGCTGGACGGGCTTCAGCCAAGAAGCAGCAGCCGCTGGCACCGGCGCGAAGGCCCTTCCAAACTGGGCTCCTTCCAAACATCAGGAGGCGCCGCGATGGGCAGGAAGCCTCACCAGGCATGGCCAGCCCCTCTTCCTTCTCCGCATGGCCAACCCCTCTTCCTTCTCCCCGCAGCCCCAAACGTTGTGGTCACCTTGTCACACTCACAGCTTAAAACTTCTCGGACTTAGACTTCAGACGGTCTCTGGTTCCAGGCTGGACTGGAATTTATGATGCTGTGAAAGGCAAAAAGAGCATAGAAACAATCTCTTCCATCCAGCCTATTGCCTCCTGCACTGGAGGAGATTTCAGGTCCGTTGCTAAATTTGAAAGCCTCTGCCCTGCCCAGGAAAGCTGCTGAAAAAGACMCCAGGTGGGAGGAAGGGGCTTGAGGACACCCCAACACCAGCCCAGATTATCCCCCATTGGGACCCAAAGCCACCCTAGGAAGCAAGCTTTTATTTTTAAAAACGGGCCCTGATATTAATGACACGTAATGACTAGATTGCCCTGCGCGGATCTGTAAATACACACAGCGCTGCACAGAGCCGGGCGAATTCCCTGCTGCGAATTGCCTGCAATTTGCAATCGGCTGCGTCTATAATCAGCGTGACGGGGAGCCTGGCAGGGCAGCGAGCAGCTCTGCTGACCGGAGCTCCCGTAACTAGAGTTTCGTGCAGAGGAGAACGGCCCTCCAGGGCAGCTCGTCCTCCCCAGGACCAGGGAGCCCATTAGTCCCCTTTCGGCTCCAGGACATGAAACCTTTTGCCTGGCACCTCTGGACTGCTCCCTATTCCCTGCGTCCTTGAGCCTGCCCGAAGCCACATCTAAGCCTTGCTGGACAAGCCAGCTTCACTCCCTCCATAGGGAGAAATGTGGGAAAATCCCAGCTTTCCTCTCTCCCCTCATTAGGCTGCTATAGAGGAGACAGCTCCAAGGACAGCACAAGACAGAGCAAGGGCCAAGGAGCAGATGGAAGGTGAGGAGCTCCCAGGAAGGCCTCTTAGTTACAGGTTTGCATAGACCCAGTGATTTTATTAAGCGCTTTCCAGAAGCAAAGCAAGTCACAAGTTTGTGCTCCCCGCATCCTCGAGCAGCCTCCTGCCTCCGRTGGAGCCCAGGGTAAAACGCTTGTCCTGAACACATGTCTGTCGGACAAGACTCGGGGGCAAGTCAGCGCTATCTAATTCCCAGTGGGATGCAGGAATTCCCTGCTCACCTTGCCAGTGATGGCCAGGCGGTTGGTGGCTCTTGTGTCCTCAGCAGAGGTGGGAAGCAGGGGGTGCCCAAGGACACGAGCAGCCACTCAGAACTTCCAAGAGGGGCTCCTCAATCGCCTCCATGCACCGAAGGACACAGAACAACTCTCTTAAATTGCCCTCATGCTTGAGATTTTGGGGAGCAAGTTTTGTTCTCTCCCTCCTGAGCGGAGCAGGAGCTGCAGCTTCCAGAGACGGAGCTCCAGGTGCTGCAGGGATAATGTTTGTGTCCATCAGATTACACCTTTCCAGGCCTGGTGCCTGGTTGATCTCATGAAACCTAAGTGGATTTCTYCTGAGAAGAAATCAATAAGTTAAGTGTCAGCGTCTGCACTGAATTCTGAGCTGGCCACAGTTAAGTCTGACCTCTGGCTCTGGGAAGCTGGTCCTTGTCCTTCTGCTCCTTGACTCAGGGCAGGCTCTGCCAAGGCAATTTGGACAATTAGACGAGCAGGGCTGAGATCTGTAAGATTTCCCTTAGGCATGAACAGGGAATAAAGTTTAAATTCCTAGGAAACTTCTAAATTATCCATGTCCCCCAGAGGATGTGCAGTTGAGGCCCCTCTGCAATGAGCCTACAGCTGCTGCCTTAACCTGAAACAGGGAGRAAAGTTGCCCAGGGGCTCCTTGCAACACAAAAGAGCTGGGAAGAAGTGGGAGCCCAGGAGCCACCAGCAGGAGCTGAGTCACCAAAACTCTCTTTTTTGGAAGGGAACGAGAGCACAAGCAACAAGATTCAGCCAGCCCAGGCAACAAGTGCTGCCTGCGATGCTTGTGTCCTACAAGGGGTCCCAGCTTCAGGCCACCGAGGTCCTGGCTCATGGAAGCACACGACCACGCAGACATTTGCCCACTTGTTGCTATGCCATGAATGAAAATCAGCTCTCAAGCGGAGGATGTGCAGGCAATTGATTCATACATCACTGGGGAGAGGCAGAGACATTTCTGCAATGCATTTTGTGCAGCAGCCCTGAGCTGCAATGCGGCGTCATCAGATAAATCTGTTCTTCTTTGCTGGAATTCGCTTGGATTGCTCTCAAATTCTCAAACTTCCAACTGTGATCAAGGCACAGTTTTTGGCTTACGAGAATCAGGAGGCATTTTGCAAATTCCCACCAGGGAGAGGCACTGGCATCTTCTCTCTCACAAATGTCCATGTCCCGYGAGCCCCTTCCCTAATCCTGCCGTTCACTGGAGTGCCAGGTGTCACATTAAGACTGAGAGTGAGACCAGCCACGAACGGGGTAAGAAGATCTGCTCTTTGGAGCATCCATCCCTTTGGTCACAACACGCAAAGCTCTGAGCTCAGCTTGGTCACATCTGCCTGGTGTCACAATTTCTGGCGATGCTGGGCCACGTTAGTGATGGATCCTCCAGCCAGCACCACCTTTGGCTTCCTAGGGATCCCTTTGATGGATCCCTTCCTTCCTAGGGATCCATCAGCCAGAATTTGGTGGGCAGGTTGAGTCTTTACAGCCTGGGAGGCAGGAAGAGGAGGAAGAGGAAGGCATGGGACAGCTTCACAGCTCGGAGGCAGGATTAGAGCTGGGCATCCTGCCAGCCCGGGCGGGAGCCCTGACTCAGATCCAAGCTCCAGAACGGTTCCACCACAAGGATGCGGATGAGCGGCTGTTCCGGCTCGCCTGGATATGCTCTTTCGGAGCGGCTTGAGCCTGGCTCTGCCTGGGCTCGGCTCCCTGCCGCGCCGCCCGGCCCTGCCTGCTCTCATGTTGGTTTTTCAGTATCAGTGTGATGGTAGAGGGCCCCTGTGTTCCATACCTGGCTTGAGCATGCAGGAACGGAGCCACTGCTGGGAAAAAAATGCAGGAAAAGGGAGCGTTTCTGGCCTGTTTGGGGCTTTGCAGCCGTTTCCTGTACGGGGAAGCAGAGGGGAGGTTACAGCAGGGCCATCGCTCACAGGATTCATTACTGCACTCGCCGACTTGCCCAGGGAGACAGGAGAGGATCAAACGCCCGCGAGCTCCGGCGCTCTCCCTGCGTCAGTGTCACCCATTATTTTATTTAATGGAGATTTACGGGCRCCGCCACGCTCTCTCCACGCTCCGTTTCGCGCGGCGCGCCCGTAACTCAGCGCCACGGGGCATTTACAGCCCCCTGTAAATCCGCGCTCTCAYGGGAAATATTTAAAGATATTTTAAAATCCTCTTCCCGTCCCCAGCCAGGCTGAGAGCTGCCTTTCAATCCAATCCTACATCTCCCAAGACACTGCGGCTTGTAATTACTACCAAAAATAATCTTAAAGTCCTCAAATAAGATAGTTAATTGTTCCAAGAGYTTAGAAATAATTATTAACTACACTTCTTTCTGAGCAAGGGTTGGGCCTGGAGGCTTCAGGCACCAAGGGATGGGGAGACCCCAGGTCCCAGCCAGGGCAATGTCCCCAAGAAGGAGCAATGAGACCAAGCCCAGCTCTGCTCCAAGCTCAGCTCGGTGCCACAGTGACCACCACAGTGACAAGCACCAGCAACAGTGCCAAGGGGATAAGGGGAGCCTGAGCCTCCAGCTGTGATGATGTGACAACGCTGAGCTGTGAGCCTGGCAGGGACAGCAGTTACTAGTGCTGAAYTCACTTTTATGGAGTTATTGCCACCTCTTTCCTCATGGTTTGCATCTTGTTTCGCTTCTCTAACTGCCTTCAAGCCACTGCATCCTTGGAAAAAGGCTGCTGAAGAGGAACAAGCAAGACAGCAACGGAGAGAAACATCCCTGGGAATGCAAGAAAGCCCCGGAGGGAGCAGCCAGCACCACCACTTGCTGCACAGAAAAGGCTTTTATAGGAAGCAGTAATGCCAGGTGGGCACCAGGACAGCCCTGCCACCCCAACCTCCAGGCCTGCTCCCAGGCTGCAACAGATGCTCCAGAAATTAAACATCTCACCCAAGAGCCATAATCATCCCGCTTATAATATATWGGGCAGCAAAGGATCCGGACAAGCACAAGCGAAAGGAGAATGGGCAAATTGTTCTCTTTAATCACATTATCAAGGAAGTGCTATCCTGCACTGCCTCAGTTTTGTGTACAGATCGAAAATCACCRGCAGATCTGTCCTCTGATTTCCCGCTCCATAAACGTTTTCTTTTTCCCCACCCTCCCGCTGCAGTAAGAGGTGGCAGCTGAAGAATCGACCCTCAAGGTGAGTCCCAACTAAACCTCCAGCAAAGCCCAGAGCCAAGAGTCTGTGCAAGCAGCTCAGTGACGTCCTCCAGCTGCTACCTGGGCCTGGGCCACCCCACTGAGATACCCAGTGCAGAAAGTTGTGCTCATAATACACTTTAAACAGTAATTAAGTGAACTGCACCCTCTTGTCTCCTCACATGATAAGATCTGAGCTACATGGGGTGATGCTCTGCCTCCTTTCGCATCTTAATTGTTCATCTGTTGCTCTTCTGTCCAACCCTTATTGCTGGTCACTGCTCCAGCGCTTGCTCTGCAGGCAGAGCCATGTGCTTTTCAGTGGCACTGGGTGATGCAAGGAAGAACACTGGGAACACAATTCCCCCGGCAGAGTTGGGGATGCAGGATGAACATCATCGCTGGCAGGAAGGTTCACCCGTGCAGCTGCTCTTCAGAACCTGCCCGGGGATCTGAGCACCTCCATTACGGCTGTGCCCCCCACAACCAAGAGTTGCAAAGACCTAATTGTATTTGGTTTGGGAAAGTGCAAGACATTGCAGCAACAGAAGGCTCACTGGTGTAACCTTACATGAGAAAGGCATGTTAGATGTGACCTGTGTTCCCTCAGAGCACCTCAGGATGCTGTGAGGCCACCAGACGGTGACAGTAGATGCAAAGTAGACCAGACACTGCGGCTGTGCTCTCAGATACCCACCTCTGTCCAACCCTGGAAGCACTGGGAAACACAGAGGAACAAAATCATCCTCCTTTAGCCAAAATTAAAAAAAAAAGAGCCAACAGCAGCTGCTAGTGTCTTATATCATTCACATTTAAATCTACCATACACCCTTACAGTGCAATTGCTACACAGCAAAGCATAAGGCAGATCATGTCCGACTCATCCAGTTCATAATAGGGCCTGGTACAATGATGGCACTCCTAGGAGCCTCTTTTGCAAAGGAGCCAATGCAGCCTCTGCCCTCCCCACTCCCGCGCCCCCGTTTCATCATGCAGCAGGGTGGTGCGAGTTCAGAGACKGCCCTGCCTTGGGAGAGGTACTGGAAGCTCGAGGACGCAATTCTGCTCAAAGAACCTGCTCGGTGCTCGACGAGGAAATGTCCAATAATCTCCAAGCAGCGTAAGGGTTGAGTTCGTCCTGGTCCCTGCACAGTGCCCACACATACAGCATCCGCAGAACCTTGTCCTAGAAGGGAAAGGCACGTGTTAGAATTGTAGGATGGTCACAGACYTCCCACCCCAGTGCTGACCAGGAACAAGCTCCACAGTCCCCCCAGAAATCGTTCTCGTGGAAATTTTACCTTCCCGATACTAATGCTGMAGATGCCAAATAATGGGATAACAATGTTTACTAGGTTGCTGTTCATTGCAATCAGGAACGGAGCAACTTCCAATTCCTGACCACAAAATTAGGATTTCCAGGCATCTCCGGAGGGCACAGACTCATGAAGGGACACCACTGTCAAGCTGGAAAACAGTGTACTTATTTCGATATACATTTCTGGTTTGAAAGTCATTTTGACGATACGGTGCATTGCTGTCTCAGAGCTCAGGCCCTTCCCCACACCTCCAGCTGTGCCTCTCCTGTATCTGCCTGTAGAGCTGCTCATCAGCTGCACCCAGAACTTCTTCCTACCTCTCATGTAGAGGGACAAGYATTTCCCTCAGATAAGGAATTGTCATTGAGGGATGAGACGGAGCATTGGCTCAATGCCCAGCCGTGTACTTAACTACTGTATTTTGATCCAACGTGTGAATTTTTATAGGTTACAATTTAAGCATAGAAATGTGAGGGGGAGACTTTCTGTACCAGTGCAGTCGTTAGAAACAAATGCTTTAGAAATACTGTGCATCTTAAAGCCATTTCTTTTCCCCATAATGTTTCAAAAGCTAAGCTTGCTTCAGTTCTGGTTCAAAGCGTTCAAATGAAAACCTGAGACACACAGATGCTTGGAATATAGAAGTAAAGGGAGCAGAGGGGAGAAGAGAAGAGCAAAAAAAGACGAAAAAAAAACCCCAAAACAGAACATTTGAGGGCTTGAGAAGGCTGGAGCTGTGAATCCTTCAAGAAGGAACTTCACAGCATTCATCAGGTTGCCAGAACCTAGGCGTAAGTGGGAATTGTGAAAGGCCAAGCTCACAAAGAATGGGTTTTTAAATCATTTTTTTCCTTTTTTTTTTTTTTTTTTTTTTTGGCAGGGAGGGAGGCTTCATTTCCCTTTTCTTGTAAAACATAAGAAATCCTGCTAATATCCAGTAGAGGGAAAAAAAAAAAAAAAGAGGATTTGTAGTAAGCAGGTCCTTACGTAACTGACTGCTGGAAGTGTCAAGGATTTTGCAGGACTCAGCTCCATCTGGCCTTGCTTGTTCCCAAAAGCCACGAGCAGACCTACCCTCCGGGAGTTTGCTCAACCCCGGCTAAGCTAATCTGCACCTTCAGCTCTCGGAGCTCTCCATCCCCATGGATCTCCATCACTCCATTCTACACGAGTGAAAACAGTCCTCAGCTGCAAGTTTTCTGTCTTCATTCCCTCCACTTGTTCTTGGGTTACCAAGCCAAAAGGCTCCCATATTTGTCACCTCCATGGCAATCTATTTACAGATCTTTATCTGTGTTATCCCTTTTGCTAATTACGTAAACTTTTCCAGTTATGTGTTCTCGGATACAGTGTTTCTGGACGAACAGCAGATCACCTTAGGACTGCTGGTGACCTCAGAGCACGCACTCCCAAAAGAGAGCGCAGATTTCTTCCTGAAAATGAGTCGTGCTGAAGCATAGAAATGTTTTGTTCCTGAAGTCAAGAGATTTCTGATGTACTGATTTGTTGCTTTTACTAATAGGGTCCAGCTTAATCCTGAATATACAGTTCATGCTTCTGCATACGGAAGGCTGCATACAGAGCCTGGGCTGGCAAACAGCCGCAGACTCCCAGAGGTGGGTTTCAGTCACAGCTAGGAATATGAGGTACAATTTGTCCTTTAATCCAACAGGCTACTACGAGAAAGAGCATTCAGCCTCAGAGCCCCTCAGGACTCAATTGTAAAGATGCCTTTGGCCTCCCAGCACTGCTCGGTGGGCTGTGCAAGGCTTAACGTGCCCAGCTTGATGTGGTGGTGCTCCACGGGGATCTCCTGCGTTCACCTCCGGAATGCCGGGCCCGATTCCCCACAGACGGCTCCGTCTCCCCGTCTCCCACCAGGGATGAGCATGTAGTACAGCACGGGAGCTTGAACAACTGCAAACTAGGCAATACCGCAGCAATTACAAGCACATGGTTTCTATTTAGGGAGTTTACAAGTTGAGGCTCTTTTTTTTCCCCTAGAAGGTCATTTGTTCACCACTCGGCAGGAGCAGCCCAGCGGTTGCACCGACTCATACTTGCCAGGCAGCCTGCAGCTGACATTTGATTAAAACTAAAGTTTCATCTCCTATAGAGAATTTTAATGCATCTCCCTGATTTATTGTTGCTCCAGAGAATACGGTCTTTGATATCCTGTTTAATAATTATCACATCAATACCTATCTTACAGGACTGGAGAAATTTGAGGCAAGAAATCACTATATCAGCTGTTCCTCTCRCTGCAGTCATTGTGACAGGTCATAAATCAGTCCAGGTGGACCCCCTCTTTAAAATTAGCCCCTTTTTCATAAACTTGCAGTCTAGACTAAAGAGAATACAAAGGTATTCCAGAAAAATGAACCGGCTGGTCCAGCATGCTGTGTCATTATCTCAGTAACAAGTGCTTTCTGTGTTTCAAACTGAAAAGCTCAGCTTAGCATCACCCACAGCAGACCCTGCAGGCTAGGACTTGCACATGTAAAAGCAAAACCACGGTGAAGTACAATCCAAAGAGATGTCAGGAGACTCGCTGCACAGCAGTCGCTCTACAAAATGCCTCTTGTCAGCGGTTCCCATTAGAAGCCTCTATCCTGTAAACATCTAATACAACTGGATATGGGAGCGCTTGAGGAGGCAAGGGCTGGTGACAGCCTCAGACACTCTGTGCCAGTGCTGCAAGGCAGGAGCAAAAAGCCTGAGCTCCCACTTCTGAGACCGGCAGGAAYGGCTCACTGAGCGCCACTGAACACTTCTCCCAGCAGATCTGGTTTTATTCATATCTCCACTCTCCTCTGGGTTTCACGGCCAGCCAACCTTGTGTCAGCCACATTAAGCTAATTTTCTTTCACACTTGCACAACATTCCCCAAGGTTTCTGTGCTGGCACATCTGGCCCGGGATAACACAGCAACCCACAGAGCAGTGAGAACAACCTGGTCACACGGGATTCATTTATCTATTCTCCTTAGGAACCTAACAGTCACTAAAAGAAATGTATGGAGCACAGGTGAAAGGTTTTGTGGGGTTTTTATCCACCAGCATCCGCCAATCTCTTTTCTAGCCATCTATAGGAGTTCACACAATACATCATCAGTGAAGACCCACGCCTTCTTTTTGACTGCTGATAGTTCATAAAGGTCTAGGGGACACTGTGAGGCACCAAGGGTCAGCAACACCAGGCTCTTGTAAAAGCTCTAGCAGTTTTGCTGAGAACTAGAGGCAGCACATTCTTGTGAGTTATACAGAATATATTTTTCTAGATTGTCTATAAAAACAAAATGTAAAAGCGTCACAAACTGCCAAAGACACTGGATCCATCACAACTGAGATGGCTAGCAGGGAAATGAAGAGACAGGTGAGCATCACTTACCGGATCACCTTCCACCACTTCCCCTTTCTGGTTCTTAATCACCATCACAACCTGAGCCTGGAAAGTGATAATTAATACTGGTCCCTGCTCCATCATCTTCCCCATAGCCAGCTGCAAAGAAAGAAAATTCTATTAAAAAAAAAAGGAGAGAGACTTTCTGAAGATGAATGTAAAAGCATCAAATATTAAACGTAACTGCCATGGCTTGACACAGCTAAAAGCGCCACTGCCTCTCAAAGCTGAACCCAGCCACTTTCATCAGGTTGTATCTGTTCTGTTGATACTGCCACTGTAGACATTACTGTAAAGCATTGCCCAAAACCTTTCCCTGTGCTAAAATACTTCCCAAACACTGTTCTCTAAGTTTCCATTATTTTTCCTATATTTAAGAACTTGCGAAACACGAGCAAGCTCTGTTTTAAGGATTTCCAAAGCAGAGACTAATAATAAAAGAAATCACACTCTGATACATTTCCCAAATGAAGTATACCAAAGGTTCTTCACTTGCTTGCAAACAGATTTTTATCTAGTTCATTATGGTTTCATTTTAAAGAGAACTCAGAAGGAGAAAGACTCTTCAAGGTGACAACTTTTTGACATTTTCTTTGTTTTCTATTCCAAGATCACCCCATTAAACCTTCCAGGAACTAGTAAGTGAAACAACACGAAGAATGGAAATACAATAAAAAATGGAGAATACTGTTTCCCAAAGCTGTACTCTTGAAAAATCCAACCTTCTTTCTGTCTCTTTTGTAGAAATGCAGGATGCTACAGAAGAGTAGTTTTCATTGTGCTCTTAAGAAACCCTGTGTTCTTACCGGGCTCTTTACCCAAAGAGTAGATGATACCACCTCAGACTTAACAATAACTTTTCTGTGCATGAGATGTGCTGCTTCAAAAACATTGCATTTCACCACATAATAAAGACTGCATTACAGGACAGTTATAAAAATGTACCTGAGTTCACAAAGGCACATCTTTATGTTTGCACTCTGCTGCTCTACCTGCTTCTCTGGCTGATGCAGAGGGTAAAATATTCACTGCAGTCCAACTAGTAAGAGAGGGAGTCATTTGGGCAAGAATACAGAACTCAGCTAATAACTGTTAGTTTTGATAGGACAGGAGGTCTAGGAAAGGGGACTATGTACTTTATTCCCAAAAATCCAAAATTTAACTTAACTTAAAGGCAGGAGGTATCTAGTGAAGCAGCTGCCTTACTCCCCTCCTCCTCTTACATATCTCCTTTGAAGCAGAGCTGGCTACGGAATATGGATGGGCTGATCAAAGGTGAGAACTTCTTTTTGAAGATGCTTTTGCCATTGAAGAGGAAAAGATCTGAAGGGGCCAGCGGCAGATGAAACTAAAACCTTAATTAAATGAAAGTGCAACTCTAGACTTTCTGCTAAGTACAACAGTAACAGGTCTGGCTCCTCCATATAAACAGAACGTGGGGAGCATTAAGACTGTGCAGATATTTGGCAAGAAATCCCCAACTACCAACACTGCTCCTGAGCAGGCAACGGTCATTACCTTCCTCCTCACCCAGAAGAGCAGTTAAGTCTCTCTAGCAGACTAGAGAGTCTTAGCTATATGGCTATTTCTGCACTGCAYGTCCTTGAATCATAGAAATATCTCACGCTACCATCCAAAGTAAGCATCAACAAAGTCCTTCATGAAAACACTGGGTCAGTGCTATTTGCCTTTATTATTAGCYTTTCTAAATCTACATCCAAACTAAGACCAAGGTGCCCTAGCAGAGAGGGGACAAATGAGAGYCCTGTAATTTAGGCTTGATCAACCAGTAGGGAATTGCTTCCTCAAATYTGCCCCATGTGCTCTCCCTTCCAGCAGTGGTGATCTGTTCCTCTGTTAGCAGGAACAGCAAATATAAGAATAGCATGGAGTAAGAAATAAAGTACAAAAGTCCTACAGTCATGAGTTTCTAATTTAGCCCCCAAGGTGAAGCACAGAGGAGGACACTCACATCGATGTTGTCGATGTCCAGAATCCTGGAGTGGAACTGGAGACCCATGACTTTGGCTTGCTGGATTGGATGAGCAAGTTGACTGTAAGTCTAAATGAAGCAACAAACTTGTATTACATGTTTGAATTTGTTCTGTCATAAAGGGGTTTTTTTTGCTTAGCAAAAACCATGGAAAAAGTCACTTTCCTCCAAACATTCTGAAAGCTTATTTACTGCATGTATCTAACAGCTCCATTAAATGTGCCAGGCTCCACATAAATAAATTCTCACTAAAACTCCCATCTCCACTGGACATAAAAACAGATTCATCATTCATCTCCACACACTGTATGCACCTGAGGGCCAAAGCACTTGCGGCTCTGATTTGACAGCAAACAGGGAGATACAATCTGGGAACCAKGCTATTTTCCTAGGAGCCAGACCAGTATTTCCTGGCTCTGTTYTAGGTATACGCATATATGCTTTGTTATTTATGCACTGAAGACTGTTGCTCAGGAATAGAGATATTCTATTTGCTTCCAGCATTATCGCAGCATTCCTGGCACCTTGTCAAACAAGCATGAGGCAGCCCTGACTATGCCTCATKACCACAGATCTTCCAACTTCATCAAAAGTGATTCTTTGCAAGAGCCTTTGTCTCCTGGACACTCATTAGTGAGATTCTCGTTTTCAACCTCAGCTTATTTTACACGAGTCTTGGATTAGGAACTTGATTTACCCTCGCAACCAACCGAGAAGGTTGTGTTTTGTGCCTTGTGTTTTATGCATTGCCRTAGACTTGCTCCTCCCTCTACAAATTCGAGAGGAAGTCTGTGGTGTCATTTCAAAGCTTGCTTGAAGCAGTAAAGAACTTTATTTTCAGGTTGCTTTAAATACCTTTTTCTTACATACTGCAAAATTGCTAGGAAGAGCTAATAGAACAAACTACCAGGAAAATTTTACGTAGAAACTGTTTCTTCCTCTAACGTTTGAATTTTCAGCCCTCTGGTGGTGGTTATCAGTAGGAGAACACTTACTTTAAGCAGATAAATTCTTCAGAAACAAGTATGCCTCTGTCTTGCCAACAGCACAATTATTTTGGAGCGGACAGAAGACTGAGCAGAATAAACATCCTCTGACATTTAAATGCTAACTTCAGATAAGGATCTGCTTCCATGAAGCTAAGTGTACAATAATACAATCACTGCATCACAGCTAATTCACATACACTGTGTTTTAGAAAGCGAGTGCTATCCATACCGGTAGGAAAGAAACCCCAGCATCTTAACAGTAAATTAGATTATCCAGGCTGCAAATTATCTGCGCTGCAAATTCATACAAATTTGAGCCTGACAAAGTTATTTGCTGGGATACTACAGTGCAGCTCTGCTTAATGTGGTAGCTACACAGAACGACCACCTCTGCAAGAAGAAAATCAACCATTTGGGGTCAACTCAGACATCTCTGCACCTTCCTCCCCGATATGAGGAACGCAGAAAAACACCAGGCCAAAGAAGTCCTAATCATAGCAGTGCAGATAGCTTCTTTTTTTCCAGATTTGCTGGAACCAGTAGCAATCCTCAAACTCTCTACAAAAATCCACTGAAACCCAGAAGGGCAGTGCAAAACTGGAGCTAGTTAAACTAGTTAAGCTCTTAAAATAGTCACTGTGTGTTTCTGTAAGCAGCTTTCCTCCGTTATCCAGACTGTTCTGGGCAAAGCAGCATGTTGTAAATACACAGCTGGATGGCTTGTAAAGTGCACAACACGTCTCCTTACAGAAGAGGATCGTAACCTTTCCAGTCATTTACAGTAGTTCTACTTACCGCTTCATAGCACCAGTCTTTGAGGATATCAAGTTCTCCAGACATCATAGCCTAAGAGAGGAAATCCAATAAAATATGAGTATTTAAAAATGCCTCCTGTATCAGAGAGATAAAATATCAGCACTTGCAGAAGCAAACTGCTTTAAATCCTACGTSATCTCATGAGAGGCTTTGTTCTCTGTTAATATCTGCTTCTCTTCAATAGYCTTTTTTCCAATCTCGTACCTATCTCTCAAAACATGATTTTTGCTCTCYATCTTTTAATCTTTATCTTTTCAGATAGWTATCTKARAKATMTWWAKATMTYTMAGATAWCTATCTCATGTGACAGTGAGATGAACTACATATTCACAGCCTTAACCAGCGCTATCTTCCAAGTGTTTTCTCCTAGGCTTCAGAAATTGTAAAGTTTCAACAATTTTCTTGATTAATGCCAGAAATATCCTCACCAAAACATCCTCACCAAAATATCCGCACCAAAACCACAACCTGGTTTTCATCCCAAGCCAGTTACAGATCATTTAGAATTGAATAGTCCATTTGCAAATTCTTTCCTTCATCAATACTCGGTCTTGTCCCTTAGCCCTGTACTGCTTGTTCACCTACTGCAGTTTGATTCCTCAAATGCTCATGCTTTTTCTCATGGGAGATGAAGGTCAGTTGTTTCCCAGGCCAGATTTTTTTTTGGCTGTGTTATTAAATTGCRTAACAAGATTTGCAACAAAATTGTGTTGTGAGATCAAGCTTCCCATTCCCAAGGTTATTTCATGTAGGATGTTATGCTAAGCRGGATGCTTGAGAAGCAAATGGTGTCCCAGCTTTTAATTTTAGCATTAAAAAAAGTAAATGCCAAGCCTGCTATGCTGGGATAAAGGAAAAGAAACTAAACACGTGCATCATACTCTGCACCCACCTTACCTCTAGGACATTGGGGATTATATCATTCTCGCATTGCTTTAAGAAACGATCTTTGTCAAAGGATGGATCCACTTTAAGTATCTCTGTCAAAACCTCGGACATTTCTGTCTTCGAGAACAACCCACCTGATGAAACAGTAAGACCGGTGATATGACCAACGTTGACAAAAACAACAACAACAACAGAAAAGAGACAGACTTATGGCTATATAACGGAAGAAAAAAGAGTCGCCTGGGAAGAGCTATAAACTGCATGTTAGGTTTGAGATTTATCTTGTAATAGCACTTGCCATTGCATTACATTGCACTTCTGATCCAGTAACAGGTTGCTGCACTGCATGATACTGGATAATGATCCATGCAAAGTACTATAAAGCTCCAGAATCTTTCCCAAAGGCCAGTAATACATCGAGGACAASAGCACTAGCAGCCGTAGGAGCAGAGCTGAAAGCCCAGAGATACATTTTCACAGCAAGGATGAAACATTACCTATTAAGTCAGTGACTTTGTCTGTGACAGCTCTGGAAGCGCGAATAAAAGCGTTATCACTTTCATCATACTTCATCTTCATTTCAAAGAAYCCTGAAAGGAGAGAAGACATGAGCAGCAGTGCCTTTCCACTATACTGCTGAACTGACAACAGTATGTAGCAGACTGTAATTTCACCTATTACCTACCTAATTTAATTAATAAATTAAATAAACGATTAATAAATTCAATTTAAAAGTTTTTTTTCCTTATCTTTCTACTATGCTCTTAAATACCACTAACATGTTCCTACCTATGAGAACAGTTCGTTTATACACAARTATTAGGGTTCCCTGTGGACAACAGGGTTCCACCAGAATCTTTCTGGCCTAGGACAAACACGGTTTCTCTCACTTCAATGGCCAAAGCCTCTGGACTTGCTTAGTGCAGCAACTCACTCTGCTACAAGGAGCAGTGRGATATAGTGATGCAAAGYCAATGCCAGAAAATGTACCTGGAAWAATCAAAAGTAGACCTTAAAGCTTGCCAATATTTGATAGAATAGCAAGACACTAGTAAGAATGCGTTTTTAAGCACCTCTGTGTACTCCCCAACCTCGAGGAGAAAGAAAGTCCAGCTGTCCCAAAAACGCAGAAGCTACTGAAGGAGAAAGGGAATTCATTTTCCGCCTAATAAAGYAAAGTCTCAAAGGCAGAAAGAAGAGCAAGGGCAGCGGAGAGTAGAGGGGAAGCAAAGCCACTTAAACAAGTAGACTTTGTTACAACAAAATCACTCTCTGCCTCTGAACAGAAGGAGCAAAGAAACCACAGGAGGTAGTTGTGGGATAATGAGCCCAGAGGGAGCCTTCTTCCCACCATGTTAATTAACAATTGGAATTTAGCTCTGAAGCGTATGCTCCTTAAAAAAAAAAAAAAAATTATGCTCTTGGTACTGGTGGCACATAAAGAGAGAGCTTCACTCTTAAACGTGGTGCAGCCATTTCTGCAAAGCTCCCCATGGTGAAATTACAGTCTGGGAAATATGCACAAAAAAAGGCAGAATTCACAAAGAGCTCGTGCAAACGGCACAGGACCGGAGGGTGCAATATCTTATCAGAATCAGAATCTCTGAAGTTGTGAGTGTTTCCTTGGAAAGACTAGCACAAGGTACACAAAACCCCACTCCTGGACACTTGCCTAGGAGCTCTAGGAGTTCACCTTTAAAGGAAGGTGAGAAGGAACTGTGCAAATGTAAGGATATGATCTAGTTTTATGCAACATTTTTTTCCCTATTTACCCTGCAGCCAGAGGCAACTATTATTTTGATTTGCTGACAGATTCTGGTTTCAGGCTTCTTTATGCCATACAGTAACATTAAACACCTAGACAACCATCAAAAAATATTGCCCACTGCAATCCAGATATGCACTATTTTTATGTTTTGAAATAAAASTGCAAGAGAAGGGAAGCTCTCCATATTTCAGTTTTAAGCAAATGATGGCAGAAACCAGCTCACTGAAAATAAGACTTCTCACCACAAACTCAAGGTCAGAAAGAAGGAATCTCTCTGGCCTCTCCCCAAGAACATGCATGCATGTCCTGCAGGAGCATAAACAAGTAGAMCTCAGCTCTCTTGGAGCAATGATGAAGGCAAGTTTTGATATCTACGAGGAGCTGCAATATTTTATTAACCAAAGACAATACAAATTGGAGGTGAGAGGGACCAATAGAGAAAGAGCAGCTTGAGGAAGCTTCAATATTGTCAGCTATGCCTACTTCCCATTTCACACCACCTCACAGCAACAGCTACAAAACAAAAACGGCCCTGATTTGCATTATGTTGAGACTGGTTGCACAGATGGCATCAGATCCAACACAGCAACACTTTGAGCGCTGAAAATTGTGTATTACTCCATCTTTGGAACACTTACTATTGAAGACCACGTTGTTATCCTTGAAATCTTTCCACTGTTGATACCATTTTGAGTCCTTATGCAGCACCACACCCATGGCCTCCCTGAAGAAAGCAGAAGATACGGGTCAAGAACACGCACTTAACATCCGAGTCTCTGCAGCCTCACTTCAGCTCTCACTTTTTACCCATCCCTGCAGTTACATTTTAAAACTTTTTCAAATTACTCAGAGAAAGAGTCACCTTAAATTACATCCACTACTTACTCGTTAGCTTCAAATATTCGCTCCTCTTTAATCTTCTCGCCTGAGAATTCTTTCCTTTTTCGTAGTCTCTCTGGACGTTTGTAAGGACCTGTCCGCCCTAAAACACTTTCATCTATTTCCTTCTTAACAGTTTCTACTCCCTGAAAGAAAAATACCCTTATTAGGGTGATTTGCCTTTCAAAAAACTGCAAATCACTTCTGTTGGAAAAAAAAAATGCACCACAGGTTATTCCCCTCTCTCTCTACTCAGCAAACGTCTCTCTGCTAATGCATGTGGAGAAATACACCAAGATGAAGGCTTTTGCCTTAAGAAGTTAACAGTTTGGAAGGGCAAACAGACAGTTCTGACTGGATCAGCCTGAAACAGTGAAGCAGAGGCACAGACACAGCCAAACCTGATGGTTGTTGAGGTGCAACCTCTACAGAGTTTAAACTAGGGAAAATATGTTAAGAGGAAGAAGTATCCGCTCCCAGCAGCTGTCGATAGGAAAACAAGCTATATGTAAAGGAATGGCTTCCACAAATGGGGAGCAAGAAAGCCAGTCTCCAAGAAAACAGCAGCAGCAGCAAAACCATCTGAAAGGCCAAGGAAATCCACATCTAAGGACAAGCAAACAGAAAGTTTGCTTTTCCTGAAACACSTATTTTAGAAACAAAAGCAGCCTCACTTTTCATAGCAGAAGCTCACACATCTCCAGCTGAGAAAACAGCTATGAAGTAAATTGTTTTTCCCCATTGAGAAAAGGTGCAGGAAAATCACAGTAGCACAGCTTACACTAAAGGAGAGGTATGAGTTATTCTCTCTTCAATTCTCTCATCATCCTCTCTTCACTGTATAGAAAAATGACTTGATAAATCTGGACTAATACAAACCACACAAGAGCTACTTCCTTAAACCAAACTACCCCAACTAAGCCACATCACTCTGTAATCACTAGAGAGACTTTTGTCATACACCTAGAGAGGACTAAAAGGCATTTTTAGTGTTTCTGCTTCATCTTGGTTGCATTGCTTTCAATAATTTACTCAACTTTCRAGCAGACACTTCTCTAGCAACTGTACCTATAATGAGATGTGGTTCACAAGAAGTGCAGCTTCCCACTGTAACCACATACACCCAGGTAGAAAGCTGTTGTATATACACTCTTTCTGGATAGCTTTTTTCCCTCCAAGTTACATGTTTATTTGTGGCAGATAGTTTATCTAGCCCAAAGTAAGTACCATGTGGCTTTATGAGGATTGTTAAGTGTGAAGTTTATTTCATGTTAATTCCCTAGAAAGTGCTCAAAAGGGTCCATCATAGTATTGCCAGTACCTGTTTACAAACAGGGATGCTACTCTGCCCCATGAGTGCAGCAAACCATTTCTACAGTACCACATTTAGCAGAAATCTAAATCTCATCTACTTGAGACTTGCACTTTTCACAGCAACTGAACAAACGCCAGACCTGCAAAATACAGCCCTTAAATTCCTCGCTCACAAGCAGTACCTCTTTATGGGAAAACTCTTGTTCTACGCGTTTGACATTTAATTTTAGACTCAGCACAAGCTTGTGTGGTAATTTCCATGACAATGAGCYGGGTCCCTAGGACTGGGCCTCAGAGAAGCAAGGGACCCCTGTACATACCTGAGAAATGGCTTTGAAGGCTGCTGTCTTGCCGAGCTTCTCTCCTCCTTTTGTCACTGACTCTGCAGACTGCTTTGCTGTTTTTGCTGCTTCTTCCACACCTTCCTTTATCTTACGGCCAATATCACTTTTACTTACTTCATCCAAACTCTGCAACAAAACACGAAAGAAAAGGTCCCAAAATCACTGGCCAAAATATTACTGCTGCAGTTCTTAATGACTCTGACCTTAAAGATAATGACTGCCCCTCATGAAGAGAAAAAGAAAGGGTGATAATTCAAACACACACAAAACACAGAGTCTTAGGATCAAATGGCCTGAGGGGAAGGTTTTCCATAGTTGTTTTACCTCTTTAACTGTACCAGTTATTTCTTCAAGTTTCTTTTTAATCACTTCAGATGTCTTTACAGTTTCAGATTCAATGGTTTTCTGTAGGGAAAGAAAAGACAGTTATGACATAACTACAAGGACAGAAAACACTCAACAACAGGTTAGCACATAGCCCACCATTAACACTGTAATTTRGGAGAGTTTATTAATCTTGAGTAGAATTGATTCATTTCTCTTTCTAGCATTATTGTAAGGTAAATAAACAGCACTTTTCTCACTAAGAAAGAAAAAGATATCAGAATACAGTATGTTCTGTGCTGGGTAAACTACATCTCCTGATCAATACAATGTAAACTAACAGCAATCCTGAAACACAGCAATAGGGAACTAATGAACACATTTTACAGGACAGTAGCCCAAAATGACTCAGGGATTCAGAGCCCAGCAGTTAATTCTGGCATAACTGACACAGAAAACAGGTTAATAAGAAACTAYACAGTTCAACAGAGGAACAAGTAGATGGCCAAGCTATTCTTTTAAGTGCAGAGGAATACTGTGTTCTTAGAGAGCACACAAAATGCAAGTAAATAACATCAGTACTTCATTACTGGAAATTAAGATTGCACAGACAGCATTTACACGCTGATGAAATTACACTCATGGTCTCATTATTTTATCTGCTCATTATTTAGGAAATTTAGTGAAGGATCTGGCATGCTGAACTAACAATTCATTTGCACAAAGACTAAACTTTAGTAACCAGAACAGTGACTAGACAATGAAAATACTGAAGGAATTCATAGGACTTACATATTTCCTCCTTGCTTCTCGGAGTGCATCAGATTCTTCCAGCTTTTTAGCTTCATCGCGGAACTTTTTAATACTTTCTTTCATCTCTTTATTTTTCGCTAACTCCTGTTTGATGTTCTCCACAAAACCTGATATAAA
Source organism: Nothoprocta perdicaria (assembly GCF_003342845.1). Classification (NCBI taxonomy): domain Eukaryota; kingdom Metazoa; phylum Chordata; class Aves; order Tinamiformes; family Tinamidae; genus Nothoprocta; species Nothoprocta perdicaria. Next base: position 1,356,121 of record NW_020454727.1, read on the forward strand.
ACCCTTTCTTCCTCCAGAAGAGTAACATCTGGACTAAAGAAAATGATTAGATGTTGTAGGAAGCAAAGAAACATTTACTTGAAGAAGCATTAAAGCCAGAAGGTGGATTTACTTAAGCCAAACACTGTGTTACTTGTAGTGCGTTTAATGCTATGGAAAACATATAGGCACCTTGGAAAAGAATCACCTAAACCACATAAAAGCCAAATATCTAACATAATTGCAATGTCTTGTAATATACATCTATATAGCTGCAAAAAAAGCTGTCTCTCCTGAGGCTGTTTCACACWACCTTGGCTTGAAATGGTTCTTGACAATTAACTAAGTTCTGTGGAAGATCTACACGGTAGACAAAGGAGTTATTGGAACACCGCTCCTCAATTCTGTCCCTTGTACTCTGCTACTAAGAAAAGACATCTGGTGGATACAAACATCTCAAAAAGCTCAGTCTTTCAACCAGAACTGTTCTCAGCAACACGTCCACACCTGGTAGATTCAGCACTTTGCTTGTGGAGAAAACACTTCCAGTGATAAACCAACCTGATAGAGCTCTAGGACAGGCCTGCTTGACCTGTAGGCTGCAGCACTGTAGACCGCGGGGACCGGGTACCTGCCGGATATGAGCCACATGCCGCTGACGAGACATTTCTGCAACCAGAACGGAACCTCGTGTTAGCACTCGGCACAAGACGGGAGCGTCAAAGAAACAACAAATAACAGCAAGGATGTTGCAAAAAAAAAAGATAATATTCATTAGTCTTTGGGGAGCAGACCGTAAGCACTGCTGGGGAAGGTCTGCTGGATGGTGAGGGGACACGGCACTGCAGCACACTGCATATATATATGCAGGTATAGTACATATATAATATATATGGATATGCAGATATGCCATATGGTCACTGCGCTGAGCCGCCGGTCTCAGGGAAGGGGCAGGGATGACCCGAGCCCTCCCACAGCCCGTAGCGCCTTCAGGGCCGGGCTGGAGCCCGAGCGAGGCGGGGAAGGCCGCGGCACCGGGCAGGGCCTCGCCCTCGGGCTGCCTGCCCGCCGCGGCCGCAGCCCGGCCGGACAGGCTGCGCCTCACGGGAGGGCAGGCGCGACCCGGCGGAGGCTCCCGCGGCACCGCGGGGGCCCCCGGGGGAGCCGCGTGGTCCCGGCCCCGGCCGCGGCCCCGCCGCCCCGCGCTCACCCGGCAGCCGCCGGACCCCGCCGCCATCTTGCGCGCGTGACCTTCGCGCGGCGCCGCGCGGTGACGTCACGCTGCGCACGCGCACTCAGGCGGGGAGCGGCTCAGGGGCGCCCTTCCTCCTCCCTCCCCCTCCCCAGACTCAGAAGGAGACTCCAACAACGCTTTAACTAACATTTTTTTTTTATTATTGTGAAGTAAAATGCATTTTTTTTCTCCTCTAAAGTACAAAGTAGCAAGTGAAGTGTCTGCACGCGTCCCCTCCAGCGTCCTGAGGGTCTCCCCAAAGCCTTCCCCCCAGCCCCTTGCGCGGCTCCTTTTCTGCAGTGGCAAAGCTGGGTTGTGGCTCCTGCTCGCTGCTGCGAGTTCTGCCTTCCAAGGGGCATCAAAGGAAACCATTTCGTAATGAACCGTAAAGGTAAAGCCTTAGTGAGGTACAACCGAGTCCCGTTAGGGAGCAGCTTCACCTCACAAGCAGTTCTGCCAGGACAGCCGAGAATGCCGAAAAAATGCCTTTCTCATTAAAAACAAAAGGTAACTGTGAGCTGTAGGTTACAGAAGGGATTCTGCAATAGTAAATCATCATGAAACCCCCTTGCAGGGTTAGGGGTGATTATTAAAAGAGCAAGAGCTGCCAGGTATGAGGCTTTGTCTTTCTCTCTTTTGATGCAGCTGTAAAAATTCCTCCAATATCCAATGCATTTTCTGCATTTCACACTTATCATACCATGCTGGAAATGACAGCATTCAGTAGTGGGGTACCATAAAGCACTCAAACTTAGAAACAGGCAGGCAAACTTTCACCAAAAGAAAAGTCTGTTCAACTTTAGCCTTCCCCTAGGAACCTGTCCTTTGCCATGAGGACACAAAGGTGGATGACATCCTTGCAAAGGAAGCTCATTGGTGAGGTTTTTTTAAGGCAGCAGAGTACTGCAGGTAGCATCAAGCCCCTAAGGAGAACATTATTCAGTTACTGTAACTGGAAGTTTGCCTTGGAGCTTTTGCAGCCCTCGAACCAAGAAAAGGACAAGAAATATTGTCTTTATCATTAAAAAATAAATCAGCTCTCCAAAGGAATTCACTCTCATCCATTTAGGTATCTGGCTATTGAAATTATACTTGCTGCAGATATAGAAATGCCACCTTCTTCCTCTTCACCTCGCAGCAGCTGTTTCCCACATAACGCACTCTACTTAGTCCAGTGAGGGGTAGACAGAGGGTGCGTTGCCTCCACTGAAATGGTCCACATGAGAAAACATGTTTTTAATCTATTCTCGGTTGACAGTTCAGGCCTTCAGAACAGCTCTGACAACTGACAGCGCAGGATTTTTTTTTTTTTTTTTTAAACCAGCTTTGCCACTGGAGAAAAATTTAAATAACCAGCCGCCTTCTTTTGCTAGGAAAAAGAAAAAAAATATGTATCTACTACATCTTAATACCGGAAGAGAAGCCTCTTGTACCCTGAAGACATTCAAATGCTAATATGCAAGTGCATCATTTTAAAGACTGATTCATACTGTCATTAACTGACAACCAGTATGAACATTCCTTTTTGACACTTCACAAGGAATACAAGTTCTAGTTTACTGAGCTCAGATTACAGGTATTTTTGCAAGCATAGGATGTGCTGCCAGTAACAGATGCAATGACTGAAAGCTTTAACTTGCATTTATTATCAAAGTCGTACTGTTTACATCTGTAATGTCAACAAGATGCCACAACTACAAAAAAAGATTGTGCACATTGCAGTTTCAATGCAAAAAACAGTAAAATGGAAATCCATTTGTTAAAAAAGTAATTAAAATTACTCCAGAAAGCAACTGAATCGTTTTAACACCTTTACATCCAGTCAAATTAAAATGGTTAACAAGAAAAATACAAATTCAACAAAAATCTGGTATAAGTCTTAAAAAGGCAACTACTTAAGCATTTCTATCAATTCGCACATCAATCTCCCTCCCTCGGAGCTGTATCCCATTCATCATACGGCAGGCTCGCTCAGCTACTTCTGGGGACTCAAACCTAACCACACCACATCCCTTAGATTTCCCATTCTCCATCTTGATATCAGCATACAGGACGTGACCTGGAAAAAAAAGAGGAAAAAAGAGTTATATTTTGTTCTTGTTTAATCTAGGACATAGCATAGAGCTCTATCAGATCACACTTCCCTACCTTACAGACAGGGGAAATGTAAATTTTAAAACTGCCATTACTTTCAAACTTTAAGCTGCAAGACCATTTTACCAAGTCATTCTTTTAGAGGAATGCACTCAGTTTAAAAGCTGAATTCAAAGTGGTTCTCTCCAACTCAAAGAACTGCACCAGAAACAGATGAATTGAGCAAAGCGCAGTCTAACCAGCTGGCCCAGTTGGCCAACACTAGTTCATACCACAGCTAACAAGGCTGGAACTTGGTCTTACTAACAGGAAAGCAGCACAAGGTGCTGGGCAGGAAGGCTGGGGTAGTGACTATTGCCATGAAAAAAACTCCCCAAAGTTCATCAAAACACAAATTTACCTAACTAACTCTACAGTTTGGGAAAAAAAAAATAAGTTATTTTGGAGAAAGACAGAAAAACAAAACTTACCACATTCATTAAATTTATCTTTCAGCATTTTCCATGTAAAATCAAAAGGCAGCTGTGGAAGAGAAGAACAGACCATTACTGAGGATCAACTGAATGACTTATCGGTCCCACAACTCCCCAGAATACATTTTCCATGCAGGGACAGCCATAGCTCAGCACCATCACTTAGAAATGGAGAGCGCTGTACAGGAATGGCTTCAAGTCCCAAGAGACTAATTCTGTTTTGGGCAGCATCCAATATTATTCTAACTGAAGCCAACAAAGCACAGACGTGGCCAACACCTCAGCACTATTAATTTCATGACAGGAAGACAGGAAGAAGGCTACTCACATTTCTCACAAATATCTGACAGGCTTTTCTGGCCACCCCAGCTGCAGGTCCTCCAGTTCCTCCAAGGGAGCCTGCAAAATTGCCTGCAAAGTTTCCACGTTCCATATCCATCGTTCTTTCAAAATTGCTTCCCATCGCAAGTCCCATTCGATCTATGCCTGCTCCCATGCCCTGGCCCATTGCAGGGCCCATTCTTTCCATATTAGTGGCTCCAATGCGCTCCAAACCCATTCTCTCCATGCTAGCAGCACCCATACGATCTATTCCTATTCTTTCCATAGGAGTGGCACCTATGCGATCCAAGCCGGCTGGCATTCTCTCTATGACCTGACCCATTCCGGTTCCCATTCCGGCAGGGACCATGCGCTCCATCCCTATGCCCATTCTATCCATGCCAGAGCCCATACGTTCTACACCTGAGCCCATCCTCTCGATGCCGGTACCGACACGATCGATGGCAGCACCCATCCTCTCGATACCGAAACCTATTCCAGAGCCCATTCTTTCTATGCCAGAACCCATCCTCTCGATGGCTGGGCCCATCCTCTCGATGTTAGGAGCAATGTGATCTATCCCCAGAGGGGCCATTCGATCGATTCCTGAGCCCATGCGATCCACGTTGGAACTCATGCGATCCAAAACGAGACCCATCCTGTCTATTTCTGACCCTACTCTCTCCATCCCGTGCCCCATCCCGGAAGGTATTCTTTCTATTCCCGAGCCCATACGATCAATGCCAGGTGCCATCCTCTCAATTCCAGGAATGCTGGCATTTCCACCACCTGGAACACAACACATAGATTATCAGAAATCATACAGGGATAAAGCCAACTTGATACACATTTACATTCCTAAAATGCTTTAAGCTCTATTATTAATAAAAAAAAGTGACTGTGTGCTCTGTTTTCTGATGATGTGAAACAAAGCTTATTTCAGATCATAGAAGTGTTTTGGTTTTGTTCTTTTTATCTCCCCAAACCTAACAGTTCTCTTTCTCCAGACCTTAAAGAATGGAGAAAGAAGAGCCACAGAAAATCACAGCAGTATTTAAATTAGATTAACAGAGCACAGCATCACCAATCTAAGCAATAAGGAGAAGTTCACACASTAGCAACTGGCAGGATCAAACTGTACACATGGGGAACGGATGCACAGAAAAGACGTTAAAATTCTCAGGTTTGGAACACTTCCGGCAAGTTTAACACCCTTTTGCCGTCTCAAAGATGCTGCAGACGTCAAGGGCTGCGTTGTTCTTGCTCAGTTCAAGTACTATTTTATACTGAATTATTTGCTACACTATAGTCTTCCTTTTTCCCCTGGATTTCCTAAGGAAACACCCACATTAAGAGCACAATCTTTAGTACTACATCAATTCCCGAARTTATGGAGTAAGGTGTTCTTTCCAGTCGCCTGATGCATGAGGCAACACCAAGTTCCTGCAATGTCTAGGAGGAAGGGAAATAAATCAAGGTTATACCCCATTTCTCCTCCCAGCTTTCTAGGCTGCAGTCTATGTTACAGGCTTGGGAATAAGTAAGTTTTCTTATTAGGGAAGTTTAGAATGAAATTTCAGGACACAAGGCAGTTTTCACTGTCTGGAAGGTTCACTTTTCCTATCAGGCTCCTATTATATAGCATGTCAAATCACTGCTGGTTCATACAGCTGTCCTCTGTACAGCCCACAGGAGTTGGATCAGAAAGTATTACAGAAGCTGTATAAAAAGAAATTGGTATGTTTGATTATAACAAAGTATGCATAATTTTTACAGAYAGTGCAGCTATGACAAGTACTAGAAGTACTTATCATAGCATACTTACCTATTCCTCTCTCCAAGGTGTCTCCAAAACTACGAGACATTCTCATTTCATTTCTTCCAAACTCTCTCTCAAATCCTGCACCCATTGCACGATCCATCTCTGTAAAGATTAAGTTTAATATGTTCTTCAGGGTATCTAAATGACTGCTGAGGTAGTATTTTACATTAGGCTCTTTTTAATTTTTCTTTTTTCCAATATTAGCAGTAAGATTAATTTTCATGTCCCCTTAAAATGGGGCTCATCTCAATACAGGCAACCACATTTGAAGCAGTCACTTTGCTCTGAAGAAGCTTTTTTGGTTTTAATTTTTTTTTTTTTTTTTTTTTTTTTTAATTTTTTTTTTTTTTTTTTTCCCCCAGCTGAATCCGGACATTGTGGAGTTTAGCTCATTCTAAAGCAGACCTTAAGACAGGCCTAATATATCACTCTCTGTGACTTAAAGGCCACAAGAGACTTGTGAATATTGTGTCACCTCTAAGTCCAGAATTCTTAAAAAACCTGGAGAGAGGAAAAGGGTCAATCTAGAGAAAGTTTCCTCAGTAATGAATTTTCAAGAGGCCATATGGAATTTGGTATCAGAAGTCTAATACCTACCACTCATTCTGCCCATGTTCATCCCAGCTGGAAAGCGGCCAATATTTTCCATGCCACCAAAAGGACCTTCCATTCCTGAAATAAAATACTTGATACTTCAGCAATGTTTTTCAACTTAGCATCTCTGCCTCACAAAATGAGCTGTTTCTACACAACACTTCCATAGGCCCCAAGATAACTTGAACACACATGCACAAAATAGTTTGGCCAAAATTCTTTTCACATCTTATCTCCTTAATCAATGGCAATTTTAACAAGACTAAAGCATTGGCCATGTTTTCTCTGAAGATTTAACAGTTCTCCACATACCTGCCTCAATATACTCCAAAATAATACTCCAAAAGAAACAAGTAATTACTAAATTGGTGAGAGCTTTTGAAGAACACAAATGCCTGCTAGGCCTATATGGCTAAGTTTACATGACTTTCAGGCAGTCCAAGCTATATACATTTTAAAAAACACAGCTTACCTCCCATTTTATTCATTCCAAAGCCCATGCCTTCCATTCCCATTCCTCAAAATAAAAGAGAGAGCTTTATGTAGCAGACATAATTCTACAAAAATACAGCCACTAGACTGGCTGTAGAAAAAGACCATTCAGCAGGTCCACCATTTGGACTGAAAAGCTTGCACAGGACAGCTCTGAATAAAGCACAAAGTTCCTTCTTAGGGGGTTAAAGCAGCAAAGGGAAAAACCCACAAGCATTAATAAACTGAAAGCTGAATGTGTGCTACTTTTCGGTGGCTCTTTAAAACAAACTTTTTGCTCTTTATACATATCCTAGACAGAGATTTGCAAGCCCACTGACAAATATTAAGGATGAGAGATGGTTTTAAAAGTTTAATGTATATTTGCAGTGTTTGCTGCTCATGCTCAAGAGTCAGAAAGTGAGAGCTGTGCTTTGACCATGGTGAAAAAATGGAGCAATTTGTTTAGTTCAGGTTTTCCTTTATCAAGCTCAATATTATGCTCAAAAAAACTCAGGTGCTTTTAACATACTCCTAATACACTTCAACTTTTTGTGTTGGCAAAACAAAGCTATCTACCTTCTATATAGCTTAAAGCTCTCATGAAACAAAGCATAGGAGTAATCTTCTTACCTCCAGGTCCCATGTTGCCCATTCCCATGCCTTTGTTTAAATGATTTGCATCAATAGGTTGACCTCCAGGTCCTAATCCCATGCCAATACCACCAAGACCATCTGAAGAAAATATTCAGATATCAAAAAAGCCTTGTTTCCATAGTTTGACAAAACAGCAAGTTTTATTCTTAAGTAATTGACTTCCATTCTCTAAAAAGCTTGCTGTGTTCCCACCTTTGGGGTCTGTATTTGAAGCTTGAAAGCAGATACTAAAATCAGAGTAGATGTGTCTTGAAGTTCACTGAAGTTCACAGTTCACTGCTCAAATACCATTTTGCTATTGAGAAGACTTGCTTTTTGTGTGTGCRTGTGTGTGTGTGTGTGTGCGCACATGTGTGTGTGCCTGTGTCTTTGAGCTGACTCCTGAAAAAAGTAACCGGCTAGAACACTGCTTTCCTCATTTTTATTTTGTGATGCAACTCCTCAAGCTAAGGAGAAGAGAGTGGGCAATTGAACATTTTGCAAAGGTTAGTCTTTCATGCTGTCTTTGATTGATAACAGATTATTTCCACCTTGACCAAACGTCTTCCCTTGTAGGTAAGAATTTAAATAATTAAAGATCCATCTATCATTAGATAGCCACCTATATAATCCAGAGCACACAGCCAGCCTCTTTCCTGAGCAAGAGAAGTATATAATTCCCAGATATGATTTTGTATCTGCCTGTACTCAAATCAATTAAGGGTTGCCAAGTCCAAAGAACGAACAAAAGAAAACACCATTCCTATTTTCCTCGTAAGTATCAGATTTTTTCTGTTTGTACTTACAAACAGCTCAAAAGAATTGTTTGCCAATGAGAATAGAACTTCCTCCTTTACATCTCAAAAAAATAAACTTGAAAAGTTTTGAATCTTGGTCTAGAACAACCACAAGATGCCACTTTTTCCTACAATGCCAGGAGACAGGATTCCACTRGTATTATACACAGATAATTGCATTGGAACCCAGTGACTTTCTCTTAAAACAAAGTATGTCATTATAGAAAGTCAAGGCAGCAATAAAAACTATGAATGCTGCCGCTGCTGAATAAAGTTTTGATGGACAAACAATGAATTATCACAATTCTGACCTAATTAGGGGCTTGATTGATGAGCATTATATTGTGCAAACTGGCAACACAACAGGTTTTACTCCCATGCCTAAGCCAACAGCAACTGGCTGAACTGGTAACAAAGCGTTTTATTTTACAACAATCAGCCAAATTTTACATTTTGGGGGGACCAGGTAGCCTCAAGTTAAAAAAGAAAAGCTTAAACTTTTTAGGTGTGTTCTGTTTATTCATCTCTTCCTCCTAAGGCTACTGGGCTACAAATGCACTACCTCTTGAGCCCAAATATCCTGTATCTAAGGAGTAGCGTTAGCAACTCAGCTTTGTTTGCCAGCAAGGAGGGTGCCAGCAGACTCCAACTCAATAGAAGGCATGATCTGCATAACTAATACTCAGTAATCTATGTAAATACAAAGGAACCTCTCTAAATGTAGTGCTGAGAGCAAAATACTTTCAGACCACGTCTCGTGCTGCAAACATTCAAGTTGCTGCACGTCAAACTAAACTTAACATGTTCAGTCATGGAGGAGAGACTTACGAGGGAGTTGTTGCGGTCGCTCTGGAGGAAAGAAGTCTCCTTTTGGAAAAGCTCGTTCATCCTAGATATAATTAAATACGTTAAAGAAATTCAAAAGCATTTCTTGCTCTTCTAGCCAGAAATACAAACTTTAAACAAAAGAGAAATGCAAAGCTAAAGCAATTTTTACTGTACTTCTGGTTGTTTTTTCTAGCAAAATAATTGCAAGTAACCGAGTTGTTTGGGACTGTGTGGATTTACACCACTGGAAACTAGGCAAGTCTTGAAGGACGACAGTAAATGCGAATCCTCCTTAAGAAAAGGAGCTAAAATTAAGATGCAAAGGGCATGGCTATATATCTGCCACTTCCCCTATTTAGTTTCTCAGATCAATTTAAGCAACAACTTTCAAGCCATGCATCATCACAACAGGAGTATAAGATCAAAAGCAATGAGAATTTGAGTGTACTTACCATTTTAACATGCATTGGTCTGTCAAAGAGCAGTTGGCCATTAAACATTGCTATTATTTTGTTAAAGATAATCTTTCAAGTGCTGGAACCACACAAAGTCTTAAGGCTTTAATTATTTCTGATGCATTCCCCCTTCCCGCCCCCCAAAAGTCACAGAACATCCCTCTTATTTGCCTCTTATGTTCAGATTATCAACAATCCCACTTTCTCCAAAACTACAAGGTTTCCAAATTCAGTTACTGTGTGTTAAAAGAACATCTTTTTTATTATTTTTATTTAAAGCATTGTGGAAAGAAGCTCATTCACTAACTCCTAGATTTTAGCATGGAACATACTGGCAAACTTTGCTGTCTACCATCATTACTCTTCAAGGATACATATAGCCTGAACAGCCTCTATAGCTTGCTCAAAAGTGACGGTGCCAATTCCACGACTTTTGCCATCTTTATCTTCCAGTATGTCTGCTCGAACTACAACACCAGCCATGCTGAAGACTTCTTTCAGTTTCTTCCAGCCAACCTTGTAATCCAGCTAGAAGGGAAGCAGTGCAAGAAGCATGAGTAAAAATTTATCATAGGATAAAATTTAAGTAACAGAACGCCATGAGATATGAACAAAATGAACATCAGGCTATCAAACACACAGGACGTGTCATTTTATAACAGCAGTAGCACAGAGAATCACAGAATAAGTCATCAGAGAATACACTAGTATTCAGTTTTACTACAGTTGATCCCTGACTTTGTCTAATCTGTTAGATTTAATTCATTTAAGTTCCAGATGGGTTSTCCAAGCACACAGTACTTACATTTGCAACAAACACAGTGCTTCCTAGTCTCCCTGCCTGCAAGGCATGGATGATCTCATTGGGTATGTTGGGATTGTTGAGTATACTAGGTGGGATATTGATCATTCCAGGACCGCCCGGGCCAGGACCAATACCCATTCCCCCAGCTGCCATGACCTTCTGCATTGCTCTCCTCGCATGTTCACCATCAGGATCCTAATAAACAACAGAAACAACACCTATTTAGTTCCTTTATATTCCCACAAATCCCACATGGATTCAGAGGCATGACTAAAACGGAAAAAAGGAGAATTTTCCCTGTCTTTACAGCTATCTATTCCGTGTGGATTTTCAGATAACTATTTCATGCATCACAGCCACCCAACAAAATATATCTGAGCAGTGTACTAGCAGCCTTCAAATTAGCAAGCTATTCCTGTTGTGTAATTCACCTTGATTGTGAACATGTGTGTGTCATGCAATACTCAAGACAAACTTATATTTGCAACTTTGGAAGACAAGTGTCAATAGCCTTTTGCACTCTCCAAAACAATGCAACTCATTTCTCTCAGTGTGAGTACAACTTCAGTAAGACACTTTAAAAACCCTACTCTTCTTTTCAAAAACACCTTTTAAACTGAAAAAACATGCTAAGAGATGYCCCTATTACTGCTGAATCTCTCAATTTTAGCACAAGCTACAGAATAAAGAACACAATAAAGACTTCAAGGCAGGAATTAAGATAGACACTTCAGAAAAAGTGAGAAGTACCTTCACAATACAAGGTGAATTGATGCAAGAGTGCAAGTATTCTAATTAAGTATTCAGTGAGAACAGAAAGCAGTCAAAGAAGAATATTTACACAGGTCTCTTTTTCAAATCATTAAATAAGTATACCAGCAGTTAAGACCAAACTCTTGCTGTCACTCAGTTCTGCATTAATATCAGTCCCTATTCACATATATTCTCAATTATAATTTTAACCTCCAATTCAGCAACACATGCCAATAGCAAATAAAAAAAACTGACCTGTTTTTTTAACTCTATTCAATGAATCCTGCTTTTCAAATACTCTTATCTGCAAATTAGTCACCCATAAGACTTGAATAAGAACAGTCCCTTCACCTTAGAAGGCAAGATACTGAAAGAGCAGATGTAAGTCTTACTTCTTTCACTTTTAGTGGTCTTCCACCAAGGCTATGCTTGTTCAAAACCTCTGCAGCCTTTTTCATGCTTTCTTCCATCTTGAATTCAACAACACTGTGGGGATACAAGACAGCTAAGAACATTGCTTAGAGCTTGAGTTTCCCCAATTCCTGCTATAAACTGATAATTGAACTTACGCGCATCCCTGACGAGATGATTTCACAGGCGAAACAAGGAAGACAAGAGGGGAGAAAGAAGAAAAAAAGTAAGTAAAAGCACAAAACACAAAAAAGTGACTTTTAAGTCCACATACATTAGTTAACCCTAATAGCAAAACCAAATGCAATCTTACCCAGTAAGGCCTTCATTACTTGAATTCCATAAAGATATAATCTCCTACACATTAACGGGATTAAACTGTAGTTTCTGAAGTTGTAACAAACAGAACTAAGTCCAGGTTCTCCAAGAAAAATACCACACGCTTTATATGGCCTGTTCTTCCCTGTCATACATCAAAATCCCTGCCACATTCTCTTACCCTAAATCCATATTCTTCAGTACAATTAAGCGAGTTCCTACTGTTTTTTTCCCCCGTAAAATTCTTTCGCTGGACTACAGGATTTAAGTACCTGCGAAGGCTATATATGTTTAAGTTAGGAGGGTGACTTCTGTTCACAGGAAGTGTAGTTTACAGAGCCTGCTTTTACACACTGGCCTTACAAATTCAGCAAACCGCTACGGTGACATTTGCCAAAACACAAGTTTTACGTTAATATTCCATACCACTGCTAGGGTCCATGCATAACTCACACAGCCAACACCGACTGAACACAGTGGAAAACCACCCTAACGCTGTTTACAAGGCCCCATCCCACCTCCTCCCCATCCCATGAGGAGCTTTAAGCACTACCTAGGTTATAGCCACTAAGCATACACACTCTCTACCTTCCTGACTTCATTTCGTTCCACGCCACCATACAATTACATTTGTCATGTAGAAAATCCACAGAAGAAATTCTCTCAAGCACTTACCCTTGACTTTCCTTCAGCGTCCATTAAGAGCTCCACGTATGTTACCTCACCAACTACAAATCAGATTCCAGACGACACATATACCAAGGGAGAAAAGCCAAGAAAACAATGGGAATTTAGAACAATCAACAACCGTGTATGGAGCCTCTGCCTTATAAGAAAGCCCAGAAACACTCCATATTCTCTAAACCACAAAACTAGACAATTACAGGTATGCAGTAAAGATTTAAAATGGTTAACCATGTTCTTGATTTTCCTCCGCTTCAAAAGCCAGCTATTTCCACAATATCAGTTTCCTTATCTTTAGTACCCACTTGTTACTTGAGGCAATCCAAATCCATGTGAAAGTCTGCAAAAATAAGTTTCCTTCACATTACATGAAATACATAGTCTTGTCTCCATAGTTCAGGACTTAAACAGTTACCATTAGTTTTCCTCTCCTCTCTCCCTCCTGGATTTAAAGGCCAACTTTCAAGAAGGAAGTCRGACTGACCTAGTAGACGAGATATTACCGACTGTCTACTATTTATTCCAACAGGCTGTTTTTGCCTTTTGTCAAGCACTAAATCAATGCTAAGGTCGTGTTTAGCTTCATTAAAAAGCATAAAACTCTGCCACGTCCACTCAAGACAGTCTGCAGCAAAAGGCAAAATGCATCAGAAAACTTAATCTGCACCTTTTCACACAAGAGTAGGATTGCCTTTTTATGACCACATAACCATGTCATGTGCCTCCAGAATACAACTACCGAAATGGCTGCTGCCTTTGAAGTGATTGGCATACAGAAGAATAACTGAAGAAAATAATTTTGATTTTTTTTTATGATAAGAGGACTCCAGGTTTTATTATCTGAACAGTGCAAGGAAAGTGGTCTTCATGGGAAACCACAAGTCTTACAGTCTGAATACTTGTAGAGCACTTTGAAAAACAGTTTATTTAAAGTGAACTGGGAACCAAATGGGAGTCTCATATTAAAGGGTCTGCCTTTTAGCAAGAGACAGAGAGGAAGGAATTTCAACTTCCACAGCCTCCGTCATTTTATAGGACACCTAGTGTTATTAACTAAAACTAGTATTCTCAAAGTCCATCCAGCAGCTGGAAGAAAAGGAATGAGTAAGCTACTGATTATTTTTCTTCCATTTAAAGAGAACTCAAACAGTATCAGCATTCAGGMAGACAACTGGACATATTACACAAATGCTGATTCAGTCATGTTTTATGAGGACACTAAGTGTTTGAGACTGGTAAAAACTAAACAAACATATTCCCTTTCAAGGGTCTGGGAACACTAGCATTCAATTATCATCAGCATCTTCTATAAGTACTGACAGAAATAAAGCCTAACCAAAAAGCAACACCATCCTATAATCTGAACAGTGCGAGAGCACGAAGGAATACTGTACACATGGAATTCTTTCCACAGTCCATTTTAAAGGACTACATTGTGCACAGCCCTCCAGGGTGATGCACAGGGTCCAGGCACAGAGTGCAAGTATTTGGTGTCACCAGGACCTTCTGAAGCCATCCATCTCAACAGCAGCAGCCAGACTCCAACCAAACCTTTATCATGAAGGAWAATGTGAGTCAACAATTTATACAACAAATTCCCAGGTTACCTACAATACAAAAACCACTCCATTTCACAGGGGCCAAAAGTCACAAGGCTAGACGTCTGTGACTCTTTGTTCCCAATTACACTATTGAACCCCTAGATTTACGGCTCTCCGCTCCCAATCACTAATCAAGTCAGCTACAATTCTTACCTAATATCTACCCAAACTCTTCCAAAACAAGTTTGCCATGCGTGAACACATGCTAAATTGATTTATCATAGGCTCTTTTAAGAAATCAGACCCTTGAACCACCAGGTTTCCTAGGATCTGCCACAGAAGCAATTGTTTATCACCTGAAAAATGCTTATGTGCCCATTTCACTTAGAGCTTCACGTTCAAGTCTTCTAGAAATTCTGAACTAAAACTGAATGTACATCTCGAAGTAGCTGCTTCTCAATCAAAGGATGTCTGAACTTCCTTGATTAGCGAAAGAAAGAAAGAAAGAAAGAAAGAAAGAAAGAAAGAAAGAAAGAAAGAAAGAAAGAAAGAAAGAAAGAAAGAAAGAAAGAAAGAAAGAAAGAANAAGAAAGAAAGAAAGAAAGAAAGAAAGAAAGAAAGAAAGAAAGAAAGAAAGAAAGAAAGAAAGAAAGAAAGAAAGAAAGAAAGAAAGAAAGAAAGTCCAATAGCTAAGACACCAAGACCAGAGCAGAGAAGAACCACAAATCTACCTGAAAAATGTGCAATAAGATTCAACATGATACTTTTCTGAGAGACTACAGTTTGAGGCTAGGAGGCTTTTTGTTCATTTGCTTAAAGCAGTACRCCAGGACACAATTTAGTTGGTTTCTCTCTAGATTTCAGAGTGCAGGATCATGGAGAGAGATCTGCCTGCTACAACAGCAGACAAATGCAGCCTGTAACACCGCAAAGAGAATTAAGCCGTGGAAAAGTACCAACAGCAGATATCCACAGGCCAAATCCTGCTTCAGAGGGCAAAAGAAATCCACRGTGATCCAGATTTTATTTCTGCTAAAGAGCTGTCTCACACAGCGAGAGATATTTTATGCCCAAAAGTGAACTCATCGAAGCATGAAAAAAAAAGCTTATCCAAGGAATTAAGATACATATCCACAAGCGGATAAAAATAGCAGAAAATACTAGCTCAGTGTTTTAAGTTATTCCTTGATTTAATCATTCTTGTATTATGTTCATCACAGTGCCTTTAGAGCAGAAGTTTTTAAAGTCCAAATTCAAGAAAAGCTGAGAAACTCAGCATCAACCACAGACAAGTTCAAGCAGAAGTCTTGATTACAAAAATTGGAAGCGTAAATCGAAGAAACCTGCAGTGCGTTCAGATCAAGGGCAGCTATGATTTCATACTTTCATTGCATTTTCTTAATTTTGCATCTATTTTGCTAAGTTTATCTGCAGGGAAAGTTCAGTTTATCCACATCTGGATGTTTTCTATTGAGTGATTAATATGTTTGGATAAGTATGTCCATAAGGCGAATTGAGGCATGGTTTATACCTCTTCAGGGCTAGATGAGCTATCTGAAAGCTCAGGTAATGAGCTCAGATACAGACATAAATTTTAAAGATTAAACCAGGTAAGACAATTCTCACTAGTGTTAGTAAGAAACCAAGAAACTCTTGAAAGGGCCAAGAGATCCATRGATGTATGTCTCAACAGAGAAAGAAAGGAGGAAAACAAACAAAAATATTACAGACACTGAAAACATGGTAAATATATATATATTCAACCTTCCTTTTGGCTCTTTAAGAGCAGAGATAGGAGAGAGAGAAAGAAAAGCCCATTGTATCCACTCATCTCCACAAGGGCACCACCACCACCAAAGGACAGTTAAGGTTATAAAGATATAGTAAGGAGGAAGAAAAAAGCAGAAGTTACTCACAAATTTCAAAGGCTAACTGAATTAGCTACACTGAAAGTTGAACTACTCATTAGAGAGTTTTAAAATACTCATTTAATATATTTTTAGCGCATTCCAGTAGAATGGAAGTCCCTTCTATCCTGTTAGGAAGTAGATGGAATCATGTCTCRAGCAGCATTGCTGCATGGTGACAGAGAGCTCAAGAACATCATGTATAACTTCTGCTCTTTGTAAAATTAGTGTAGCTTTTTCAGAGCAGCAAAGCTGCCGTTAAACACAGCAGCAATGCAAAATTTAGGCAGACTTAGGAGACTGCTGTGCTTGGAAGATATTATACTAAAGTGCTTTACACAGAAGCCACACCAAATATTAGTCAGATGTGAGCACTGTGCAAGGCACACAACTGGATTTAAATTGAAGTTTCACCTTGAAGATTTTTYATTTTATGTATAGAACCAACTGACTGCACAGTCTTAAATTACGCAAGAGAAATTACATACAAATTAAAAGCGTGCAGTTTGTGCTGCTCTCACCTACTATGGGATATATAATTTTTAAAGAATATGTTAGATGTCTTGAATTCACTATACTTGAAGTGTAGTGGGAATCTTACAACAGGCAGTCAACACATGAGAAAAGCAGGGAATCTAGATTTTATTCTTCTTGGAAAATCCTTTGAAGCTTTGAACTATGGAAAAGTTGGTCAAGGCTCTCTTTTCAGACATGATAAGAGAAGGAAAAAGGAAAAACTTAAAACTAAGGATGTATTGATATCTGTATGGCAACTGAAGTCAACTACAAAGTTACTAGTCAGTCTGCACTGAACATTCCTGTGTAAAAGCTGTAGAAGTAATGAAACTGTGATCTAGAAGAAAATCCAGTTGAAATTGCCACAGATATGGAGGTCCAACAGGGAAGTTCAAGTACTGCTCAGAGCTTTTCAGGCTGTCCTCCAGTTCACAGAAAATTCCCTTTGAAAGTGAAGAGGTAAAATGAAGTATCTTCCCACTCCCTTGACTCTTTACTCAACTCGAGCGTAGCCTTGGCTGCAACTGTTCCTAGCTTTGCCCCAGCGCACGAGATACTTGCTCATTTTCTCACTAATATTTTTTTGTGCCATACTCTACCTTGCGGTTGTCAGAAAAGATATTAAAAATATAAAATTCTATTTTTCCTAAGGAAATCAACAAGCGTATCAAATTCAAATGCAAAGTTGTTTTTAAACTTAAGGTATCACATCATGTATGCCAGCTGCCATGAAGCATTACAATTTTTCTCCCCAAGACAGAGCCATTTGTTGGGGGATGGATTAAGACAACTGTTCAGTATCCRATTATGATTACATTTAGCATCCACTTAAATGCTGAAGATCTGCTGTCTCAGTCTTCTCCTGAATCCATTTACCAATTACCAGTTATCAATGCTGATGACATGAATTTAGCAGAAGCTTGGGTTTGTCAGCCAATACAAGGGAGTTTCAAACAAGAACATTTGACTTTTTTGTAATTAAAAAACTGTCATACTGCACACCTGTAATTGAGTTTCACCGACAAATACGCTGCAGTGACTGAACCAAGGCATTGCTCTTCAGAGCCATTTTAAGGTTTCAGATGTGCGCATCTGAAGAAAACCAGGTTGCAGAAATATAAGCAAACCTCAAAGCTCATGTCTCCTAAACCATACTTACTGACGCAAAACAGCCGATTGAGGTGAACTCCTTCTACGTTCGGCAACCTGCTATGCCATTGCTGCTAACAGCTTAAGTCTTCTACGACTGCCGAGTGATGGAGCAGTAATGAATCACCTATATTTATCCTTTATGTACAGAGCTGTTGCACATGCTCCCAAAACCTTGAATGTTGGCCTGTAATTCTTACACTTACAAACCAAGAATTCTAGCAGTTCGATTTTTCACAGYCACATTCCTGGTTCTTGGAACTACTATGCCTTGCATCAGGGAGGACCGATTCAGCAAGTTCTAGCACAGCACAAGAGCACCAATTTGGTAAAAGTCAGTGGCTAATTAGAATGAATCCCAACTACGCAGCAAATCTAAACTGTTAAGATTTTAAACAAGCAGTCCCAAAAACCAAGAACAATGCTTCTCGGGATTTAGCATAACAAGCCCTGCAGACAGAATGAAGAGGTTTCACTGTTCCCCTAGAAGTATCTGCAGGAATGAGTAGCTGAACAGCAAGGCAGGAAACAATCTCACATCGGACTTTTCCATCCACGTGAACTGGAGAGAAACCACAAGACACTTGGAACGGAATTCAACATAACACTTAATATATTAGACATCTACTCATACAGATTCTCCTATTAACCAGTGTATCTTGTGTAGCAAAGTACTGTTTAAGACAAGGGACTGTTCATAATTAGGGTCTGTTGATATCATGTTTTAAGACTGTATTTCTTCTATTATGGAAAATAGCTGCCAGATATCAGGCAACAACATTTCACAGCCTCCAATTATGAGCACTTCCCAAGGCTTATAGTTTGTTACACAGACTCAGCTCCATTTTACCTCCAGAGACAAATGTTGTAAAACCCTTTTGGAAACTGGTTTTCCAGTTAAGACCACAACCTTTGAACTCATTAGCCGTAATTCCTTACCTAGTTCRAAACACAAGTGAATGTTGATTGCTATTGTGAGATTTTTATGACATGCTATGTATTTTAGAAGTGACCCACAAGAGGAATGGTTGTATTAGTGACTCGACATATTTTTCAGACATAATGATGGAGAAACCAGATATTTTCTTGCCACTAGGCTGCATTTCCAAGAGGACTTGAAAACCAATAGACTGGGCATCAGCTTAAAGAACTAACACTAAGTGAGCTAAAAAGATGCATTTAGACTTATCGCCATCTGAAATAACTCAAATCATCTTCTTGAAGGGATGAAGATGCTAAGCCAGTAAACCAAGAAGGCTCTCATTCATACGAGTAAGTTAAATGAAAATGGGGAAGGGAAAAACCTTGTGCACATAATTTCCAAAGCCCTATCCATGTTACAGCACATGCCAAAGCACAAACCCGATTTTCCTCCCTTGCAGGTCACCCTTAAATACATTTTTACTACTATCAATTTTTTTTTTTTTTTTTTTTTTTTAAAACGGCATACCAATTGCTACAAAGGCTGGGGACAGCTATATATGCACTACCTACAGTGACCATAAAACATTTGAATGCTTCAGGAAGTTTTCTTGCTTTTCTTGCATATCCAGACTGACACCCGATAAAAGCCTGATCATCCTCTTGTTGAGAGGAACGATCATTTACATCTTGGAGAAAGCGCTATTAACCATCTCCCAAAAGGCCTACAGAGCAACTATCCATCTGGAATTCTGCCAGAGTAGATGAAGGCTTTAAGCTGGCCTTTTGCAATACTCATGTCACTAAGTTCACGTTGAACTTCAACTGTTAAATTTAGAAACAAWGAGTTAGCCACAAGTACGATGACAAACATCACTTGGCCACCTGAATTGTACATTACCTTTCTCTTTGACCAGGTCTTTCAGAGACTGCCACTTCACATCAAATGGAATATTTGTGATAAAAGCTCGATATCTTTTAGCAGGGTTGGCATATGGCTCAAAGCGATTGCCTCCTCTTTTGACGCTTTTCTCTTTTCTTTTTTCATTCTGGCTTGGTCGTTCATTTTCACTGCAAGCAAAGAAAGATATTTAGACACATTAGACTCTAGCATTTGACCCAAATCACACCACCACCTGGAAAATACTTTTCATTCCTAAAACTAGACTAAACTAAAAAMCAATCTGCTAGAGTTGCCACAACAAACACCTTCCAAACATCTGCTACTGAGCAGGAAAGGGAGAGAAGAGCTGAAGATCCTTCACCGGCCCTGGCTAATGTATTACAGGGCTCTGCATCATGCAACACGGTGGCACAGGGAACTTAATCCTCTGCAGCCAACCAGGGTGCCTCCACCCCTGTACGGGTATACTTGTTTCTGCATGGCAGAAAGATTAAGCAAATACAAGTTGTCATGAGCATGTTTTAACTATTTGTGTAGATATAGAGGGAAAAAAATACACATGACAGCGACCTAAAACATAAATGCTTGGAAAGCATTCTGTTTTCCTATCTAGTCTAACTTTCCCTTTCCCCGTTCTTGGTAAAATTTACAGATACACACYGAAGAGCCAGAAGAAAACAACTTTTCAAGCAAAGACACCATACTCGCCTCTTAGCTGTGCCTCTATTGACTGCGAACAACTGCAGACCAGTTAGCCCACCTCAAATATTTCAATCTCTCTGCTCTTGATTGGACAGCAGATATGCAACATGCCCGGGCACCACAGTCTTTGGGAGCTTGATACGCAGCTGACACAACTATGTAACGCACCTCAGGGCCACCCATTAGGCTAATCTGACCTCGAGGCCAAACGGTTGCTCACAGACCATCAGGTTCAAAACGCTAACTCTTGTCTGCAAGGCTCAGGCCCAAAAAGCAAGTGAGGAATGAATGAATAAATAAATAAATAAATAAATAAATAAAATAAGCAAAACAACAAAAAACACTTTTCATCTCACAGATTTCACCTTAAAAAAAAAAAAAAAAAACTTGAAAGTGCTTGCAAATGAAGCATCTCAAAATGAGGTTAATATGAATATTTGCAAGTTACATGTGACTCTAGCTTTTCTCATTTATGTCTCCCACATCTACAGGMAAATAATTACAAATGCTGAAGATTAAAAAATATCCCTTCTATAACATTTTCCATACAGCAGACACCTAATCCCTAGCTAGGGCCTAGCATCAACTTCAGGGCAGTCCATGGATCAGGTGCCTTCCCAACCCTCGCTCCTGGGACATCACCAACTGTGGGAGAAACGTGCACTTTGATCCAGACTGCAGCAGCGAGAGACCATTACTGCCTGCACAGAGCATGATTACTACAGTCTATCCGCTACGACTAAGGAAAAAAAAATACTAATTAAGAATTAGTAGGAAGACAGCAAGCGTCAGGCTCCAGCAGGGCCGCGAAGGCTGCGCAGCGCCAGGAGGGGCTCCGAGCAGCCTCCACAGCCGGGGCTGAGGCCAGGCGGGCGCCCGCAGGCGCCTCCCCGGGGCGGCCGCGCCGATGGCCGCCGGCTGG
>NW_020454727.1:1377615-1402673 GCF_003342845.1 Nothoprocta perdicaria
CTGCTGCCCCCGCCGCTCCTGCTGCTGCCGCCGCCGCGGCCGCCGCCGGCTCCTCCATTTTGCCGCCCGCGCTCTCCGTGGCCGCCGCTACCGCCGCTGCCGCCGCCATTTTCCCAGCGCTGCGCCTTTGTGTGAGGAGAGCCCGCCCCGCGCGCCGCCGCGCAGCGCACGCCGGGAGTGGGCGGGGCCTGGCGGCAGCGCTCCGAGGGGAGGGGGCGCGCGCGGCGGTTGCTGCGCATGCGCAGTGCGGCGCCCCTGAGGGGAGCGGCGGGAGCCGCCGCCGCCCGCGGTGTCCGAGCGGGTCGGTSCGGTCCGAGCGCCGCGCCCGCGGGGCCGCAGAGGCCGAGCGGGTCCGTAGAGGCCGCGCTGCGCCCGGGGTCCAGCGCCCGTCTGGTCCCCAAACACAGATGGGAGCCCTCGTGGTGCAGCGGGGCGGCCTGCGTTGTGCCCGTGCGGTACCAGGGCCCTGTGGGCTCTGCCACTGCCAGAGAGGCYCCACAGCCTTCCTGCCCTCTCGGTTCCCCACAAAATACCAAATCAGTGCAGATTTTCACCCAKCGGGGATGGCCTGGCCACCTCCTTCCCATCCCAGCGCACTGCCAGGCCACGGCAGGGTCTTGAGATCGCTCGCTGTTGTACATGGTTATTCAGGTACAACCTGGATTTGGGCACAGCGAAAGTCTCCCATCACCAGGGAACTCCTCATGCAAAACCTTTGCCATGTGTCAGCTTCGCTTCTGCATTCACCCCACTCGTCAGAAGCTTTTCTTGGATGCTCAGAAATGAGATCCCTCTTTAAAGATGAGTTTGCTCTGCTGAAAGGACATTTGGGGACCGTAACAAATGGCAACTGCCTCAATTACATGTTTTGCTGCTCTTCTAGCTGATGTAAAAGTGAAAAAAGTCTCTTCTTTACAGGAAATCACTGTTCAGTATCCACCTAATTCTCAAAAACAGGATCCTGTGCTAAACCTCCGGACACTTCTACAAGCTTCTGAGCAGACATGAGAGCAGCTTCTGTTTATTGYTGTCCTGGGAAAGGAAGGAACTGCAAAAATGCTCATGTTTTCCAGGAAATTATGTACGCTCATAGAATCCTGCCTGCAGCAGCAGGGTGGTAGGGACAGTCCCACGTGGATTCCGTGCCCTCCACCTCTGCCCACTGTCATCGTAGAAAAATGCTCCTTGCAGCAATTTCATACCTAGTTCCTAGTAATTTATCCCACTGCTGCTGGTGCCAGTGGGGCTTTTCCAGGGAAACGGTGCAGTGGGCACTAGGAAATGCACCCCGTCCTCTTTGCAATGCTCAGAGCAAAGCAGGAGGGCTGCTGCCCTTGCAGGTTTAGAAGCTGCTGCTCACTAGCACCTTGCAAGACTGAAACGCTTTGGAATTACATAAATCCTTGCCTGGAAAGCAAAGCAACTGAGGGGGATGGTGCAGACCAGGCTCCTGATCCAGAAGGTCCTGGGAAGTGGAGAGATCACCATGAACTGCTCGTGTGAAACCCAAAAGGTGACTTGGAAACAGTGTGTGGTCTCCAAGCTTCGATTGCAGCTCCTGCTCGTATCAGAACACGGTTCTGCCGGAATCTCTTGGGGACTTTCTTCCTTTGGGTGATCCAACTCCATGTCTGTTCTGCTTACAGCTGCATTCCCTGCTCATTCTCAATTTTCATTTGTTTTGAGGTTGAATCAGATCTTTTTCTCGCTGCTTTGCTCTCTGGACTAGAAGAAATTGCCTATTAAACAAAGAAACAAAACACAAAAATAAGAAATCCCTTAGAGAACAACACAGCGTTCCTGTTAAATCAGGCAGAGGGGCTTGAAGATAACATTCATTTTTATTTTTCCTCTCCAGGCAGTTGTTGCCCGTTGTCGGAACCGTCTCTGCCGCCGGGGCGCAGGGCGAGCTGGGGCGGTCGYGGTGCCGGGGCGGCGGGTGACAGGGCAGCCCTGAGGTCACAGGGGAGCCGTGAGGTCACGGAGGGCCCCCCGGGGCACACGTGGCAGCAGCAGCATGGGGGGACCATGGGGGGCCCCCGCAGCCCCCGGCCTCCTCCTGCTGCTGCTGCTGCTGCTGCCGGTGGCCCCGTGTGCCCGGGACACCAGGGCTGCCTGGCCGGGGGCGCTGGGCCCAGGTAGGATGAGCAGCGGAGTGAGGAGGGGGCCGGGGGGGTCCTGGCTGGGGAGCCCCCAAGCACCGCAAGGGCTTTTCTGAGGGCAGACAGGGACGCGAAGGGCGAGGGGGGTGACGGGGAGTGAATTCCTCTCAGAAGGATGCACYTGCTCTCTGTGAATTCCTTGGGATTTGCACGGAAGCAAAGTCCCCCCAGCAAGGTGCAGGAGGGTTGGACTAGATGACCTCTGAGGTCCCTTCCAACCTTAAGCATTCTATGATACAAACCATTCCCCATGCAGACTATGAAGGTGTTTGCGTCTGTGTCTGCCTGCAGCTGTGCGTGGAGGTGAYGGGTACCCATCTCTGGACGGACGACCCATCTTTGAGGAGCAGCAGAATTCCCTGGGTGAGTAGTCGGCATCCTGGGAAGAATAGATCCCTCCGCTTCTCCATCAGCTCGGAGAGGAGCAAAATATGCAACGGAAGCTGGTGCCATTCATCATTGCCTCTGATGTCCCTGTAGGCAGAGCATACCCATCCCTGGAGAGGGATCCAATTTCTGAGCATCAGCAGGATCCCCTGGGTGAGTAGTAGTTATTTCTTGCAAAGCATGAGCTTCTTTTCACAGTTCCTTAGATTTCCTGGGTAGCAATACATGTAATGGAAATTGTCATTTGTTTCTGCCTSCAAATGTGCTTGCAGGGAATCCCTCCCCGTCTTCCCACCCAAAAAGACGGGGTATTTATAGCCTGGAAGGAATAAGAATTTAGATAAGATGTATTGCCTGGAAGGAATAAGGAATTTTACAATTCCTTAGATTGGCAAGAGAGCAAAATATGTAATGGAAAGTGTTCCCAAGTACATTTGTGTTCAAATGTCCTGGTAGGCAGAGCCAACCCCTCCTCAAAGAGGCAACCGGTTTTTGAGAGTCGGCGCAACCCCCTGGGTGAGTAGGCACGATCGGTTCCCTAGAAAACATGAGCATTTTAACAACTCTTTGGTTTAGCAGGAGAGTGAAGTTGGTGATGGAAACCGTTGTGCTGCGTGTTGCAGGCAGAACATACCCCTCTTTGGAGAGGAGTCCTGGCTTTGAACATCAGCAGGATCTCCGGGGTAAGTAGTATTTATTCCTTGCAAAGAATGAGCTTTTTTTTTTTTTTTTTTTTTACCGTTCCATAGATTTCCTCCACAGCAGTACACTGAAAGTGCTGTCATTTGGTTCTGCCTCCTGTTGCCTATAGGCCATGATTATCTGCCTTCGGAGCGGGGTCGGATATTTGAGCCTTGGCGGGATCCCTCAGGTAGGTAGTCGGTACTGGTTTTCTGGAAGGAATAAGAATTTTTGCAATTCTTCAGGTGAACAGGAAAGCAAAACAGCTAAAAGCAGCTGCTCTTGGACGCGTTTGCCTACAGATGCAATGGTTGATGAAGCCAAAGGAGGTTCACAGCAGGATCTGACTTTAAAGCCTCATCAAGATCCCCCAGGTAAGTAGTCAGTGTTTATTGCCTGGAAGGAGAGAGCAATTTTACAATTCCTTAGATGAGCAAGAGAGCAAAATACGTGATGCAGCTGGCAGTGTCTACGTCCCCAGAGCTTGCAGTGAATCCGTAGGGAGCTCAGGTCCCAAGGAGTAGAGTGCCCAGCTGGGCACGGGCTCCAGAGGGAAGCGCTCCCATCCTCCTCCATCCTCCGTGACTGAAACACGTCAAGACCTTTCTCCTTTCTCTGATTAGTGACAGTGCTGGCAGATCTGTCGAAACCGCTCTACGTGGATGACCTCATTGTAGGTCCCATGTACAAGACTGATGAAGGTAAAGACGAGCCCGTTTTATCTGTTTGTGAAGCTCTCCTTTGTCCCCATGCCCAGTTCCMTGCAGCAAATGGATTCTGACTCTGAACGAAACAGCTATGAAGGAGCTAAAGCTCCATCTGCAACTGAGACGTGCTGAGACTTTACTTTTCTCTGATCAGAGCCAAGCGTCTCAAAACCAGAAGGGAACGGCCCCATCGTCATAATCCCGATGGACAAAACTGGTGAAAGTAAATGTAGTTTTGTTCCTTTTTTTTGTATAGCTGCCCTTTAGGACCTTGCTCACTTCAGTTAGTAGTGCTGGTTTGGGCTTCCTGCCCGTRTCTTAGCCATGCACAGTCACTTGGTTAGTCTTACGACGTGCAAGAGCAGCAGCATTTGCGCTTTGTATTTGTTGACTTAGGAAGCTGCAATTTTTCTGCAGCTATTTAGAAACTCATTGCCTTTCAGCTCATTTTTTTTTCTGCAGCTGTAATGTATGTGTTCAGTTGAAAGAGAACAAACGTTTTCCTATGACTGGTAGAGTTTGTCTAGACCTCAGCTACAGAATTACCAGGGTAGGTCTGGCTGCTTGTTGAGCTGCTTAGAATAAAAGGAAAATTTGCACTGACTCAAGACTTGGGAGTTCAAAACTACCTGCAAAACCTCAGAGCTGTTCTATCCATTTTGTTTTGAACCCAGCTTTGCTTTGAGCAGTGCTCAGAGCAGCAACTCCCCGGGCCGTGCAGGGGACATAGAAGGTGCTTCTAGATCCTCAGTAGTGCAGGCTCTCCCCGTCTAACGTATGGAATTGTGTCACCTCCTCCAGGTGTGGGCAGAGAGAAGGACAGTGCCCATCCTCACAACACCTGCAACATCTACATTATAGCACTGTCTGTGGCACTCACAGGGTTCCTGCTGGCTGTGATCTACATCCTCACTTTGCACTGGAGAATCAGAAAACAGTGAGTTGCTCTTCCCCTCTCATCCCCCAGTCATTTATTAGATGCCTGCTAATAGTAATAAAGTATTTATAGTTTTCTGGGGTGCCAAGGTGGTTGTTCCTGGTAGTCCCTTGAGATTTCTGCTGTTAAGACCTTTTCACTGGCCGTGTGAATATTCTTTTTGGAAACGTATTTTATTGTTGCAGAGAACCTGTATTACCTTGCACGGACTCTGTGCATAAAACAGAAAAACAAAGTAGAACCAAATCAAGACGGCACTAAAATTAAAAAAAAAAAAAAAACAACAACAAAAAGCCAAAAAATGGGGCTGCCCTAGAAGAAGAGACCATCATCCTCGACCCCATCAAGCAGAAGGTGTGAGGGCACTGAAACAAGATGCTGCTGGGGAACGTGTGCCAAGTGACAGCTTTTAKGGGAGTAACGTTGGCTTTGTCTTCCCCTGCAAAATCACCACACACTGGATTTTATGTCCCATGCGTACCAGCCCAGAAAAATAAAGCATAATTTCATCTAAAATTGCTTTTTTCCCTTTTCTTTTTTGTTATTATTATTTGTAACTCAAAGAATTTTGGGGTGGGGTGAGAAAGGGAGGAATGTGTCAGAACGCAGCTGCACAGAGGCAAGTCCAGCACAGTGCAGCTCCAGAGCTGCCCAGAGCCCCTGAGCAAACGGCGCCTCTCCTCTCCCACCACCTCCCATCCCCACCTCAGYGCTCTCAGCCACCAAAGTTCAGACCATCCAGCCTGCCGGGCCATCTGTACCTTTCCAGAGGATCCTTACAAGCAGGGAGTCGGTGTCACACGGCCCTCGGGACCCTCCCCTCTCCTCCAGTAACCACACAACAACCCAAAGCTTGTCTCACTTTTATTTACATAATTGCACGGCCCATTTCCTTGTGACACTAGAACGTGGTGGGGCAGGGTGGGTCCCGCATCCCCCAAAGCTGCGCAGCTCCTGGGAAGGAGAAGGCTCCAAGAGTCGCTATCAGCTCCAATTATTGGCAACCATGATCAAATAACAAAGCAAAGTGAGGATGCAGCCCTGCAGCAGCACAAGACCAGGCCCCATCTGTCCCAGCCAGGGAGTTCTGGCTTTCACAGTTGCATATTTTGGATTGATGTGGGGTTTCCCAGCAGAAACTGCTATGGGAACACAGCGTGGGAATGCAAATCCTCAGACACCTGCCAGATGTGGCAGCAGATCAGGCTCCCAGGAGGCAGCCAGGACTGGGAAAGTTAAACCAGACCCCGAGGTTTTCGCTGCACTGGGAATATCCAGGCTTTGTGAGTGCTGCTGGGGAAAGGCTGAGTCGGGGGGATCAAGCACTGGACACAGAGGATCAAAGCAGAGCTCAGCACCCAGAGGGGCTTGGGAGGGAGGCAGCGCCCAAGCAGGAGCTACAAGGCCTGGGAGAAGGATGGAGAAAAAGGAAGGAACCCAGAGGAAAGGGGTGAAGGGGAAGAGACCAGCCCTTCCTGGGGGCCTGGGAGGGAGAGGGGAGCAGAAAACACTGGTCCCTGTTGTCAACCCCTGATCTGACCCTTGTGCTCAGAGCAGAGAGAAAACCGGACCGGCGTCTGCCAGGCCAAGGCTGGGCAGGCAGTGGCTTCTGCAAAAAGTGCTGAAAGGCCAGAAAAACATCACAGAAAATCATCCTAGAACAGGAGATAGAGGAGGGAAGTGGACACAGGCCCTGAGGATGGCGCGATGCTGCTGGGGGACAGGACCCTGGTCCCGCTGCAGCAATTTCAGGGGTGAACTAAACCCCTGAAAGCAGCTCCTCTAGCTCCGGCGAAGGGATGTGCGAGGAGAACACAGAGGCAGCTGAGACTGCAGAGCACAAGCTGCCTTGGTCAGGGTCGTGTGGAACTGAGTGAGGAGAGGTCCAGCCTCGAGACAGTGAAATACAGCAGCAAACTCCAACGCTCACCTCTTGCGGTCAGAAAGGGTCCTTTCCAAGCGCTTTAACAGCAAAAGGAAACTGTGAGTTTAGCTGGTAGGAGCCACCGCTTCCCACCCCCGCGTCCTCGTCCCCCTTTGCTAGGGGGACATTCGTACAGGAGCCGAGCGCGTCTGCGTCCTGGGGATGAACGGGATCTGGGAAGAAAGTGGTTTGTGAGATCACATCTGCACAGGAAAAGGTTTTCTCATTCGAGACTTCTTTTGGAATTCTCAAAATTACAGTATTTTACAATACAAAATGTCTCCATTCAGTATTATGTCATTTTACTCCTTCTGGGATTATAATAATTATTAAAAACACGCAACTTCCTAGAAAGGACAGAAACACCACAAGAGAGACCAAAGAGCAACGGAAAAGGCTGCTGCAATATTATCAAAACCCATTTAGTGCAAAGGAGAAGGGGGCTTTCAAGAACAGTCAATGAAAAATGTTCTTTAAACACTCACGTGGAGAAAAAGGCATAGATTTAACCTCTGAATGAGATCAGGCTGCCAGCTTCTATACTGAAGCTTAGAACATCAACGCAAAAGGACTGAAACACAATATGCATGGCCATTAAAAAATAATATTATATATAGATATACATATATAGAGGGAGAGATTTTCCACATATGGTATTTAGTTATAGCAAAGTGTCCCTGCACCCAGGCACATTTGCCGTCTGGCTCTCTCAGGCCATTCCACGCGACAGATTTCTCTCATCTGTCTGTTTGCCCGGGCATCAAGCACATGCAGACTACAGGCCCCCCTGGGTGGGAGGATTGTTTCCCCGTGTCTCTGGCACCCGCACAGAGACCTCGACCTCTTTTCCGTTGCCGGTCCCAAAGGGCTGTGGCAGCTCTGGCCGCGGCCTCGCGGCGCAGCAGGCTGTGGCCGAGGGCTGGCTCAGACGGTGGTTTCATCCGCGCTCTTCTTCATGAGCTTGGCGGAGAGTAAGGAGTGGGGCACGGGGTGAGGGCTCCGCGCGGCCGGGATCATCAGGCGGACTTTCTGGTTGGTCCTTCGCCACTCTGAGTACAGCTGGCAATGGTAGCGGAACGAAACCTGGGGGGCAACAAGGCAGCGCTCTGGTTACCTCCCTCCTGGAAGAACCGCTGGGACGCCAGGACCCCATCCACTCTGTTCATGCTTCCCGGCTCTTCCACCGTGCCCGAAGCAACGGAGGCAGCACTAACCCCAAACCGTTTGGGTGCTCCATGGGACAGCCTTGGATGGGAAATCCATCTCCTGCTGACATGGGACTGAGACAACCAAAGAGGCTTCCTGGGCAGCACCAGCACTGAGGGACACAGTGGGGTTGGGAGGGAAGCCACAGAGACGGGAAGGGAAGAACCACAAGCGGCTTCTCCATCCCAGGCATAGAGTGAAGCCAGCACCAAGGCTGGACTAAACTAGGGCTCTCAGCGAGATCAGCCTAGAAGCGGCCAAATCCAACCCAACTCCTCCAGTCTCAACAGATCCCGGGGGATCTTATGCCGAAACCTTCTTGCCTTGGTCTGCAGCAGCAGCGCCTGGGCTGATCTTTCCAAACCACTTCCTCCAGCAAGGCTCTTACTCCAGACACGGCCATTTCTCCACAGAGTCCACCAGGGGGAGAGCGCAGAGGGAGCCCCGCAGAGCTGGCCCCGCAGCTCCGASCTGGCCCAGCTGCCTCCCCTCCTCGCTCGGCCCTCCTGCGCTATCCCTRCCACCACGGGATTTTCTCCTGCCACTTTTACTCGGAAATCAGAACCATTATGGTTGGAAAAGACTTTGGAGAGCATCAAGGCTAAAAAACTGCTTGCTGCGTTGGCCGGGAATCGAACCCGGGTCAACTGCTTGGAAGGCAGCTATGCTAACCACTATACCACCAACGCGCTGATGCCGTGTTTCTGGAAATTTTTGAGGAACTGAAGAGGAAAAAAGCATATATTTTCCCTGCATCTTTCTTTTCTCTTTTCCCTCAAAACTGCAAGGAAGAAAATTGAATAATTAATCTATCCGGCCACTCATTACCACCAAAGTTTCTGTAGAAGCTGAGGAAACATCGYGTGTCACTCATCCACTAAAGCAGCGTTCAAATCGCAAGGACGCTCCTCTCTGCTACCAGCGATGGAGCTGGGCCACATGTGGGGGAATTCTGCCTATTCATGCTCCTGTCTTTTCCCAATACAGGAACACAACCAGGAAAATAATGTTATTTACTTATAGAAGAGAAGGAAATGCCTCTCGTTGAGTTGCTGTAGTGATCAGAGCCAGCGTGAAGGGGAAGCTGATAACATGGAGCTCAAGGAAAGCCCCTGCTCTGTGAAAGCAGCAGCAGCAGCAGYGTGTCACCCGGGCCTCTGTGACAGCCCTGACAGCCCTCTGTGATGCCCGGCCTGCACCTATGGCAGACACTTCTGACCATAAGTCTGGATACGGGGGCTGCGGAGCAGGCCTGGGAAGATGGAAGCACCTCCTCTGAACACTTCCAGTTTTAGCTCGACTTGCTCCAGGAATGAAGCTCGAGCAGGCGTGCGGGTCGCGCAGTGCTGGGGTTTGCCCCGGGCAGCTCCCCAGTGCTGGCGGCGGCAGAGACCGTGCACGCTCAGCACACTGGCTGCTTTCTCAGCCCTGAAGGGCGGCTGCGGCAGCAGGGTCCACAGGGGAGCGGTGCGAGGAATGTCCAAACCCAAGTGACAGGGTGGCACCTCCTTCCTCCGCTCCTCTGTGCACAGCCCAGCAAAGGGCACGTCAGCAACGTTAGCAACTCCTGCCTAAAGATAATTAAATAGTCAGGCAAGCAAAAGAACCTGAGCTTTGCTCAGGAAGGGGGGCAGCAAAGGGGCCAGCTGCAGCAAAACAGTGCGAGCCACTACCCCAACCTCCTGTTCTAACCGAGCACTCTGCCCGAGCGATGCTCTCTCGTGCACTCACCAGTGTCCAAAGGACGTAGATTGTAAAAAGTGCTATAGTTAGTGCTATGAGTCCAATGGCTTCCAGGCGGCTGTTGAACTGCAGGTGATCCTGGGCTCCCCGCAGACACAGCCAGCCCGAGATGGCGGCCAGGGGAGTGATGAAGAGGAAACACACCATGTCACAGAACARGGTCCTCTTCTCATTGCGGGGACCTGGGTCCTTGAGCCACTGCAGGGAGGAAAGGAGAAAGGCCATYAGTCTGGGCTGGCCTAGCAAGCGGGGCTGCTGGAGTCACTTAACTCACGTAAACTTTCATCAAAATAGGGCTAGAAAGCTCCAAAGTGACCTAAGACAACTGAGAAACGCAGATAGAGTGTGAACAAGGTGAAGAGCAGAGCTCTGGCCCATGGAGTGTTCCCACGATACAAAACAGCAAATAAAAAGCATTTCTGAAGCTACTCTAAGTGCAATTTGACAGCCAGCGAGTCACAGGAAAATTTCAGAGTGGCCACAAGCGGGGTCTGAACGAGAGGCAGAGCTGCAAGTCGCCCTCTGCGTGGCTCTGCGGACAAGATTATAGGGCGATGAGCTGCACAGGGACGATAAGGACCACGGGCCCAAGAGGAAACCAGGGTGGTGGCAGCTCCTCCTAAGCACCACGAAAGCTGCTCCCGCAAACAGCATCTCCTGGACTTCCCTGCTCCAAACAGCATCCAGGTAGATGCACAGCTA
This sequence comes from Nothoprocta perdicaria, assembly GCF_003342845.1. NCBI lineage: Eukaryota > Metazoa > Chordata > Aves > Tinamiformes > Tinamidae > Nothoprocta > Nothoprocta perdicaria. The sequence goes on from NW_020454727.1 coordinate 1,388,065, forward strand.
TTTAGAGCTGGATTGAAACCCCTCTACAGCAGGGCCAGAGCATCCATCCCTGCATGCGAGGTCAGTCCCAGTCATTTTTTGACCTTTGTATAAAACAAGAACCTTAGGGACTGAGGGCCGCTGGATATTTTGCTGCCTCTTTTTCTCTTCCCATGCCTTGGAACCTTTGAAACTCCCCTGTTCTCCACCAAGACAGGAGTCAAGCACATAAAGGCAGGAAGGAAACTGTTTTCCTTTKGAAGCCCTTGATTTGCTTTGCTGATTTGCAGTGATGCAGGGAAAAAGGAATACAGAAAGGCACTCTCAGGCTGCAGCAGCACATTAATGGACACAGGGCTCAAAATAAACCTTGCAAACAACCCCAAAGCAGACAGTTGGATTAAACAATTCTTCTGTCAAGTAAATGGGGGAAGCAACAACGGTCATCTTCCAGGTCGCATCCAAAGGCAATTGCTGGAATCGAGTGCAATCTGAAGGGACACAGGCCTGGCTGTCACATCCTTGGGACGCTGGAGAACGGTTTCAAGCAAGTTGCTCTCCTCTTGAGGCCACCTGATCTTTTAAAGCTGGAAGGAGACAGCCCTTCCAGAAGGCTGAGATAGAGAAGAGAGCGGGGCTGTGAGGTAAGCTGAAGAGTTCAAGGAAAGCAGAGCAAAAKGGCCTGTGAGGAAGATAAGGGCAGGAGGAAGGTTGGGAGAGCCAGGGCACACCCCTCGCCTCTCTGAAGCGGAGCGGGACAGAGGCTGCGTCCAGAGGCAATGTTTGCTTTAGCTAACGAAGACCCACTGGCCTCCACAAAATACGGAGTTGAGGTGAATCAAGAGCATGAGCAGCCAGGGACAAATAAGCATCTTCAATCAAAAATGCCTCATAGAGCACAAAGGGAAGAGAAAGAAAAAACATGAGCAGCCAGGGACAAATAAGCATCTTCAATCAAAAATGCCTCATAGAGCACAAAGGGAAGAGAAAGAAAAAAAAAAAAAAAAGCCGGAGCAGAAGCCCTTTGGCTTTAGGCCCCTCCTAGTGATTTTGGCAAAGCCGGAGCCCCTCGCCCTCACGGCCAGCACTGCAGGTCCAGGCTGATCTCCCAGCACTGTCCCATTCCTCGCTGGGGACACACTCCTGGTTTGAGAGCCACAATCCTCTTGGGACTGAGGTCATTTCCAAGGGCCCTAGTGAGGCCGCTCAGTCCTTTCGCGGCACGGACACCATGTGCAAAGCTGGGACTTCGCTTCAACTCCCCCTCCTCACCCGCAGGGATTAAACCCCCGAAAAAAGCACTCAGCCCATCACACTCCCAGCCTAACCATTCACAAAAGCCTTTTGTGCCTTCGCAGCTTCCTAGTTAAAAAATAACTCCAGGAGGCTGCACGGCTGGAGATACCATCCCCACGCTCCCTGCCAGGGCCAGCTCCGAGCTCGCAGGATTCCCCGCTCCTGCTTCAGACACCAGGCACTTTGGCAGCAAACACTAATGCTATTTTTAAATTGAACAGACCACAACACAAATAAATACTCGCTTAAAGAAAGCAATATCCAATTTTGCTAAAATAAAACAGTGACTTTAACCAGTGCTGAACAAAGTTGCTGCCAAAGTCTCTAAGAGTTGCTCCATTAACAGGGAGAGCAGCACATGGTTCAGCTGGACCTTTGTCCCAACACGTCCCGTGTCAATCCCAGGTTCTGATGTTGGTCACCGGGCTGGGGGACGCCTGCTCAGCCACCACGGGGCTTTGGGATGGAGCCGGCTCTGCAGGAAGGGTCCATTGCAGCTCAGAGCCTGCAGGGACAGTGGCTCTTGTGGCATGGTGGGGTTGCTCCCTACATGGTGACACCAGTTTGGTCACCAGTGGGTTTGCATCACGGTGACTCTGCAGTGAGTTCCCCCCGACACACACATCACTTCCCAAGAACTTTCCCGGTGGGCCCTGCCTCCCCTCGTGTCAAACAGCAGTGGCAAATTTCGTAGATAAGCGAGTTTAGGAAATCATGTCATTTTTCAATGACTAGGCAGTGTCTCCTTCCCTAATCCTATTCTCAGAAGTGGTTGTACAACTTGGGGCTGAAACGCTGTAAAAAGCATTGGGGGAAGAGTTTCAGGCCAATCTGGCGCGGATAAGATTAAAGCAGGCTGCAGACTGAGTGCATGAAGGGGAAACACAGGCGAGCTGACAAAGAGGTTATCAGCAATTTCAGAAGGGCTCTGCACCAAGAGCTGAGCCTCCACTGATGAAACCCGCTTCTGAAAGCCACTCGGTTTCACAAGTTGGCCTTTTAGTGAATAAAATCCCAAGGAGAGACACCGGACTGAGGAAAACAACCTTCTTTGGGGGGCTCACGGATTCTATACAAACCCAGGAGCTAAGGAATAATTCACATCCCAAAGCCTTTGATGGTTGTCACCCAGCCCAYGGCCTCTCATTCCTCACTGCTTTGAGCCTCTTTGGATCGCTTGTCGGTCATGACGAKCTCTGTCTCGAAGGGTTCTTCACCCATTTTGGCAGGAGTTAAAAGGTGATTATCCTGGGCTCATCGATCATCCACCTTGGAATATGGACAACGAAGTGCACAGAGGAACCATGGCTTTGCTGTCAACAGCTTCTCTCACCTGCTGGGAGTTAGACCTCAGCATGACAGGAGAAACTACTCCAGGACACACTAGTCCTTCAACTTTTGCTCAAAAGGGTCCTATTTCAYAAGCTACTTCTTGTTACGAGGTGCTACAGCATCTGTGAGCTATGATGAAATGCTCTGAAATTGCTGGTTTCTGTGTCTGAAAACTTTACTAGTTCTTAAGCTAAAACAGCCAAAATCTGCACTCAAAATGTTGGCCATGCAAACCGTACCAAGCTCGGTGTTATGAGGTGCTTCTGCAGTGTGTTCTCAAAGCTATGATACGACTCTTCCCAAGTGTTTTAAAGGAGAGGTTTTCAACCTCTGGAACATTCATTTGGAAAGGTTTTGGTCAAAGTGACATTTTATCTGTCTTAGCAGCTGGGAGAAAAGCGATAAGACTCAGGCCGTGCTAATCACTGACGTAAAAGCTGTTTTACAAACTGCACTTCTAACTACATGATTCAGCACTGAAAGCTGAGGCCATCTCCTATCTGGTGCTGTCAAGCCTATGATAATTGTTTCTAAATTAAACAATCATTTAAAAGGAAGATCGGTTTTCCAAACTGATGATCCAATGTTTCTCCAGTTGGAGGGCTCCTTTTGCCTCCAGGACTCTCTGGGAACCCAGAGGAGATAACGGTGCAGGAAGGAGAGCTGGGACCACAGGAAGCAGCAGGAGGAGGAGGAGGAGGAGGCTGGTATCGTTTCCTGAGCAAGTTGGGATGGGAAAGGAAGCAGCCTCGGGAGTTGATGGGAGTGGGAACAGAGCCGGGAAAAACATCGCAATTGCAACTCAATTTAATCTGGTGTGGGCTGTGTAATCTGGTACGTACAGGAGGCCCTGAGCGTCACAGTCACACACCAGCATTAACCCCTCTGATCCCTCGCTGGCAGCTAATGAGTTGGTGAAGAATCATTTCACCAACTCCTCCGCCAGCCTCGTGGACCACGGTGCAGCAGCACTGCTTTGCACCAGTTTGAAACACAAGAAGCAACACAAGAAAGACAAATTTTGAAACGGAACACTGTGAGCATCACCCACCTATGTGGTTCTGCAGCACAGCCAGAAACCTCAGCTGTGTCACCATCCCCTACTCACTTGCCAACACAACTCAAGCTTATTTAGACAGATTCTGCTTCCAGGTGGTTTACTTGTTCCCCTTTGGGGATATCCACCTGAATTCTCTGAAAGATCACAAAGTACAAATGTGCTTAACGGTTTTTCTCTAAACCTGCGCAGAAACCTGCGGGGAGGATAAAAGGAGCTGGATCCCAATCTTACAAGCTTACACCAGGTCCCCCACGAGCATCATCAGCAGTCTCACTTTTCAGAGCAAAATATGGCAAGGAAGTCATGAGAGCTACACTAATGTGACACCGAGATAAGATTAAAGCTAACAGGAAAATAAGGATTGTATTTCCAAAAGCTTTGCATTCCAGAAGGTTGTGCAGTGACCTATGTCTTTGGGTGCTCGGGCATCAAAGTGTGTCTGTAGGCACGCCAAGTTTTCCCTTCCTGTAGTTGGTAGGCAGCAAACGGGGAGTCCATAAATCGGTTTTGCCCTTTGGTTGCCATTGTATTTTTCCAACTCCATCACTCTGCTCTTGCTACATAAACCTTTCCTTGTGAGTGTTAAGGTACTGCGAGGAGGACACGGCAGAAACCACAAGAACAGTAGAACAAAGCAATCATTTTTGTGTTAAATTGTAGAAACCAAAGTGAAGTAGAAAGCAGTACCTCTGTCAAAGGCCTTGGTCTTCTCTCTACAACAAATTCTGTGTGGCAGAGCTCACAGTAACTTGTGTTGGAGGAGGATAACCATTTTTCCAGGCAGCTCTTGTGCACAGTGCCCAGGGTTCCCGTGCAGTCACATGGGGAGAGGAGACCCTCCCCGTTTCCACCTTCGTGACAGATTCGGCAGATGGGACCATCGCTGAAGAGACAAAGAGAACGAAATCACAGTCAGAGCAGGCAGAACGACGCAGCCATGTCCAGAGGACGGGGTCCGATGCCACCAAGCCCCAGAGAGGCACCAACAGCACCCRGTGCAGCCGTTGGGCACTCAGAGACATCACCCAGCAGCCTGCTGCGACAAGAATCTCAATCAAAGTCGCATTTACCAGCTCACCTACCCATTTTCAGACAGAAAAACATCAGGCAGGGCTTTCTGCTTCTTTCCTAAATCTACCCTGAATTATCAAAAACAGCCCCCACATCTCGCTTCTTTTTTTTCATCCAGCCAGACATTTCTTCTATACAACAACCCTCCTATCCATAGTTTCTCCCATCTGGGGATGAGAGGCAGGGGAGGAAGAAATATTTGTTGACGATCCTACTTTGTGCTCGTTGGAAACCCGAGTGGGCTGTATCCGCCGCCACCTTGCTCCACACAGATCTCATCTCGCAGCTCCTACTCAGCTGTGACTGGCACTTAAAAAAGAGGGGAAAAAAAACAGTCCATAAAAGAAGTTTGGGGGATTGCAATAGAGCCCAGGCCAGATCTTCAAAATCAGCAACACTTGCCTTGTTAGTCTGCACAGTCAGGCAAGAGCGAGGCCCAGCGGAACAGAAGCCAAAATATTCTCCCAATAGGGAGCATCTTGGGTAAAAAMATTGGCTCTTGAAGGACAGGGAAGGGCCAGCAGAGAACTGGAGAACTTCAGCTCAGGGACAGGCCTGGCAATGGGGGTCTACAGCGGCAGAGGYATCTCTGTCCTTGGAGCTCATGACAACTGCGCTGGCCAAGGCTCGGAGCAACCTGATCAAACTATGGAATCCACCTTAGTTTTGAGAAGACGCCTGGCCAGACCATCTCCAAAGGCCCCTTCCAATCTGAATTCCTACTGGTCCCACAGCCTTTTTTTTTGCAGTAAAGCTCATGGTAATATTAGGGAGACAAAATTATAGCCTTGGAGCAGAGCGAGCCCCAAACGCCCCAAGCCTCAAGCGCTCTCATGCAGCTGCTATTTCCTAAGAAATGCATCTGTAAGATATTTTATCCGCTCTCTTCCTGTTTGAGGAGTTTCAGATTTCCAGTGCATTAATATAACCTTGGCTACCAATAAACAATCCAGAAGGAAAAAATTTGCTGATGCATCAAGAAAAAAAAAGTTCGTATCAGCCTGTTTCTCCTTCCCTCCTAACTGGGGGTGGGGAAGGGGGCCTGACTGCACCTCCCACCCACAGCCTCCAGACCCCCTTTCCCACACGCTGTAGAGCCTGGAACAGTAATCCCACTTTCAGCACAGTTGCACAGCTCCTGGTGTGGCCTCATTTGTAAGATTTTGATCTGCTGCAGCAGTTTATATTACAGCACCGGTCTTTCTACCATCCTATCTGTTAGGTAGAAACTCTTATTTCATGCATTTCCAAAAATGAACTGCAAGACACACTTGTGCACAAGGAATCCTTYTCTGGAGGTCTTCAAAACCTGCCTGGATGCCCCCCTGTGCCACTTGCTCTGGGTGTCTCTGCAGGAGCAGGGGGTTGGACTAGATGACCTCCAGAGGTCCCTTCCAACCTTAACTATTCTGTAATTCTGTSAATCTCGTYTTTTGCCCTGTAATCCTAGGCCATTTTCCCAGCGGATCTTCCCACCTCACCTGGTTTTCCAGGCACGCGCAGCTCCCCTCCCAGCCTGCGTGCTGTTACAGAGCAAGCCGACCTCCGCTCATATTTTTATCTCCCTGCTCCAGATTTGCTTGGCGTAGCAATTACTTTTGCCTCAGTTCTCACGTAGCCTTTCTGCCTTCCTCCCCCCGTTTACACTYGCAGCTTTCACACCTCATCAGCGCTCGGCCTGCTTTGCTGAGAAAAGAAAACCAGCTGTTGGGATGGGAGGAGAACCCAAATTTTGACCAGTCTCAACATCTGAGCTCGACAACAACACCGAGRATCTGGACACTGCACGAGGCACACGAGAAGTCACACCACGATTATCCAAGCCTGATGCTGTCCTCTTCCTGGGGCTGCAAATGTGCACCAAGATTTTATTCCWGGAGGGCCTTGGTAAAGGGGATTTGCTCCATCTTCTGCCCTTAAATCATCTCTGTGAGTAGCTGGGTGTCCCTGCTCACACGCTGGAGCAGCCACAGGTCCATGGGGATCTGGCCAATCCATCTGCTTGGCACGAGTAGCCTGGCACATTGTTTGGCTAATGAGGAATCATCCTCAATATCAGCCTCATAGGAAGCACCTTCACAGATGAGACCTTGATGTCCCCCGCTATGCTTAAAAGCCATAAAAAAGGGGAAAAGAAACAAAAAGCAGGCAGAGCCAGCACACGCCTCTTACCTCTGCGCGCCCAGGGCCTTGATGACCGTGGAGAGGAGGCGGCCATCCTTGGCGGTGACCTGCGTGACGTACTGCGGGCGCCCGATGTCCGAGTCGTCCACCGACTTGGAGAGGGCGGCGCTGCCCGGGCAGTCGCACAGGGAGCCGGGGAGGTGGCAGCAGTCGCCCGTCGTCATGGCAGCTCCGCAGGGCACAGAGACCTGTGGCGAGAGGCGCCGAGGTGAACGGTGGGCTCGTCAGACCCCGCTCGCTGCCCTCCTGCGGGCCCGGGCTGCCAGGGCCCCTGCAATGGGACACGCGCCCCAGGGCCCTGAAAAAATCACTACTTCTGCTGGCCTCCTCTCCCTTTTAATACGTTTTATGAGGCCGTCATAACCTAAAATTAAGGCTYCGAGCATCCCACTTATATAAGTTCACGTTGGAAGTGCAAATTGCCTTTCCCAGCGGGAGCTCCCGGCAGCCACCCTTTCCCCCAAGGAAGCCTTTCCACCTGGAATTGCCAGTGCAGGAAAGCCCCCTGTGCCCGTTTCACTTGGCTGGAGCCAAGTGAAGTGAATTAGGGTACTGAAAACCCTAATTCATGTCCTTTGAGCCACAAAGTTTCACCTGAACRTGGTCCTTGGCTGTCCTCAAGCAACCCAGGTCAACAAGGCCGCTTGTTCCAGTTGCCCTCAGGGACTTCCAAGCCATTTAAATCCCATCCACCAAACTRTCACACCCGCCAGAGTCCCCCTGTCCTTTAATGTTCCCTTTTTTCACCTCCTTACGGAAACGCACCAACGCATGGAAACGCTTTCCCATCCCATGTGCTCCATCCCAACCGCGGACATGAGGGCACCAACCACCCTGAAGCTTCGGAGACCTTCTAAGAGCTTCACCAAGGCCGTAACCGCCTGACCACCCCCAAAACCACACACACCAGGGGAAAATATTTTGTTGGGTGCAGGGGAGATGGGGGGGATCTCCACTCTGTGCAGCAGACGCGTGCAAATAAACCCTGGCCATCTCGTCACAGGAAACGCTTTTGTTTCGCCAGCCGCCGCGCGACGGGAGGGAAACGTTCCCATGAAGCGGCGCTTTCGTCATGTTCAGCGAAGCCGAGAGCAAACTAAAATAGCTGAAGGAAATAAGGGCTTGTTCCTGGCTGGGCTACAAAAGAAAAAAAAGGAGGAAAATAAATAAAGATCCAGAATGTGATGGCAGAAGGCCTGAAAATGCCATGGTAGGGATGCGAATGCACCCAGCCACGTTTGCTGGTCACCACAACGCAGCTGCATTCGAGGCTTCCTTGCAAGAAGCTGCTTTTAAGGCCTTTAAAAAGTTCCCAGTTATTTTTCTCCTTTTGTTAAAGCCGCTTTTGGGAGCTGCCTCTGCAGCTGGACAGCAGGAGGCTGGAGCGCGGGGCAGGGCGCCCAGACGAGCGGGAACTTTCCTGCAATGTTAGGGTGAAGTTGGCGGGCTCAGCCCAGCTCTCCATCCACGCATAAAGCTTGTCAGGTCTGCACCCCTTTTCCTAAGACTTTCCTCCAAAAAAACAGAAAGAAAAGCGATGCTGAGGARCAAAAAGTACGATGATAAACGTGATCGGACCGACTTAAGCTGGCTGTTTTGCAAGTTAAGGATTTCTTCCAATTTTCAAAGCCTCTCGCTGACCCAGACGAGGRCAGATAAATGCTTTTAATAAAGAGTGTCATTCCATTGGTTCAGCCAAAATATTGTTTGTTTTCTGAAGTCCAGAGSGGGGAAAATAAAAGGTCCGTTTGTGCCTTGGAAACAAACTGCCATCCCTCCCTGCGTCCTGGGAGGGTTTCCAGAGGCTCTTTGTGCTCCGCGGATAGTGGCAGCGTGGAGTGTCCTCCTCCCGACAGCCCCGTTCAGGGCTTAGCGGGAATGGCCATGCYGGATCCATTGGGAAATGTGGGATTTTCTAACACAATTTGTTCGGCATTTCCTTGCCGGGGTCCATCACAGGGTGTAGCCTGAACTCACCGTTTTAATATGCGACTGAGTCATGTCATGCAGTAAATACAGAGGAAGAGCAGCGAGATTTTCACGGGCGCAGCAAGCAGGGAAGTCGCTGCAATCCAAAGATAACATCTGCAGCACGATCCGCTTCCCATTTCGTACCCGGTGGAATGAGGACCGCAGTGTGTGGCCAAGCAGAGCCCTTTCCCAGCTCTCCAAGGCTTCAGCTCATCACCACACACGCTTCCTTCGCCACCAGCAACAACTCGACGGGGCCAAACTCAGCATTACAGCAGAAATCCCCCAAACTCAGGGCCAGGATCACACTGGGCAGCTGCTATTTCTCAGCCTGTTTCTTGGAGATGTATTTCTCRCTCCAATGAAAAGGAAGAAAAAGAGGGAAAAAAGACCTCTGAGACGTGAGGCTTATTGCTGATGTCTTCTCTGCTGCTGCCGTTAGACAAAAGCAAATAGATCAGTGGGTCCTTCTAGGTGCTGTTTTGTGTCTTAAGCTCCTGCGAGGATCTGGGATACAACTGGCTTGCAGAGCTTACTCAAAACGATGAAAAAACGGCTCAGAAATGGGAGTTGTGTGCCAGGATGCTCAAACACGGGCGGCGAGCTGACCCGGTTCCTGGAAGAGCAGCTAGCGCCAGGGTGCCGATCCAAGCACAGACTTGGGTGCTGCTGCAGCATCCCGCCAGCCCTGGGCCTCACCCAAAACAAGCCAAATTATATCAGTCTGACTGGGCTTTGAGCATCACAACAGAAGATAAAATGTCATCCAGTTTATACCACGCGAAGGGCTACAGGAGTTTCTCAACACTCCAAAATGCCTAAGGAGCCCAAGACTGTGCAGACCAGGCTGAACTGCTCCTGCTCCATCTCTCCATGGGCAGTAACCACGTTGTGGCACCTCCCTACACTAAAATCCAGCTATAATCAAGTTCTATTGCCAGCATACAGCTAGTAAGCCAATATTTTCTGTGTGAAGAAGGTCAAGGCTCTCACGCTTGCCTCTGTAAAACACTTTTCCCTAACCTGGGACTGCAGAAGCTATTTTCTAATCATACGGTCTTGTAAGCATCTTTCAATAGTGAACTGAAGTTGCAATAAGGCATTTCCCAACCTCAACGCTTTCCTTTCCAACAGTAAAACTGCATCTCCCAAATCCTATGGCTCTGCAACATCTAAAAGCAAGCTTCTTGAAGGAGAGAGCATGGGGAATTGCTTCCTTTGCCACATCTCAGGGTGCCTCCTCCCACGTGCCGTCTCCCATACCCAATGCATGTTTCCACAGCCAAAGTGCAACCACGGGCATCCAGATCTGCCCATGTTTCCCTGCAACCCCAGAACTGGCCAGGACTCGGCAAGAAACCTGGCCAGCCACAGGCTTCAAAGTCATTTCAGTGCTGACGATCTGCCAGACAGGGTGCAACGAGGCCCAACTGGTGGCAAAAGCGACACTTACAGCACTTTACAACGYTTCTCCGAGCATCTAAATTCAACGTGATGTCGCAGTGCAGCTCTCAAAGYGTTTTCGAGTGCACAGGGGAACATTTCACTCCCCAGGCAGCTCCTCGGTTTCCTTCCTCGTCTGCAACATTTGGTCAAGAGTCACAGCTCGAGGAGGTGCTGTAAAAACTTCAACGTTAACTTGATCTTCAGGCGGTGCCAGGGGAGGAGCGCTGTGAATCACACGGTCGCTGCGCAGACCCGACAAGGCTCAAACCAGAAGAATCCAAACAAACTGAAAAAACACCCAAGGGACAAGTCCATGTAGGAGAGGAGAAGCTTATAGGGAACAATCTTCGGAGACTTCTGGTTTTGTCCCATTTCTATATTACCTGCAGCTGTGAGGTTGCTAGTCCCAGCCTTAATGTAACACAGAAGTTCTCCAACGACAATAAAAACCTGGGTTTTGCTGTGGACAAGTGATCAAAACATCCCGTCTCAGAACGGGCCACTTTTCAGACCTATCCAAACACAGTCAAAAGCCTTAACTATTTAGGCAATGCTAAATAGTTAATAGTTAAAGAGTTAGGCAGTGCTTTGATGCAAAGCAAGTGTCTATTCCAAACATACATAAAGAAATTACTCCAAAGCTAGGGTGGGTTTCGTTTGTTTCTTTTTTGAGAGAGATTATGAGGATCTGACTTCTAGTCTTTGCGGGTAAGACAGCGAGTATTTATGATCATCCCTCCTCTCCAAAACCTCCTGCCTAGCCCCTCAGCAAGCTGCACATCGTCAGCGTCTTGGGCAGAGCAAAGAAGCAACCCTAATTTTCAACCCTAATTTTCAAGCAACCTCACAGAGCCGGGGCTCCCCTCTCAGTCCTGGGTGAACACGCAGAGCTCTAAGGCCCGAGGGTTCCCATTAACCCATCTCATGTCACTCACCTCCCGGTTTCCTAACAAGACAGAACTTTCAGAGCACGTTGCCTAACATATTATATTGCTTAACATTCAAAAAGCAGCAAAAAGTTCAAAGTTACACACCGAGGAAAAGAAAACTCAATATGAGGAAAATGAGAAGCCTAAAGGACTGTTTCTTTATTGTTCCAAGTTGTACTTGGAAAAGATCAGGCTGTGCATTACAGCTGGAGTGCCAAAATGAACACAGCAATCTCGGATCTTCTCAGACTTTTTATCTGCCACGAGACCACAGGAAAGGAAAGTTGCATTTTAATTACTGACATCTGGACAAATGAATTGCAACATTAGGAGAAAATCCTTTGCAGAGGGCATCTCTGAGCAAAAACCAGATATTGAGCCAGCTTATTAACAAGTTTTAAGAGGAAACTACTGAAAGCAGCTGGGACGTGACAAACACCTGCTCTCTCAACGAGTTTTTAGAAGACACCAGTTTTCTTCCAGGTGAACAGCAATACAGCTTGCCACATAAATTAAATTCTACTGATTTTGTGCCAACCCTCTCTCTGTGTTTGAGCAGTCGCTGTCGGCAGAGAGAAGCAAGAGCTGCAGCAGTGCCAAAACTCAGCGGCTCCCTGTCCACTCAAACTGCAAGGCAGTTTCAACGTGTTCACAGCAAATTAATTTTCCAGCTTTGGGAAATACAAGAGAAAACCCCAGTTTCCCCACAGCAAAAGTGCAGGCACCAGATCAACAYGGAGGAGGCCACACGGCACGGTACGGGTCGCTCCCGCAGAGGGGATTACTCATACGGAGGCAAAATATTATTTCAGAATCTGCAATCCTGAGCCAGGAAGAACTTGCGCGCTTCAGTGTTCTTGTTTTTGCTTTATAAAGCACCATTTATATCACTATACAAATAATTACRCTCTGCCCACGGGCCTGCTCTGAATGCTCCGAGATCACTCCGGCTGCTCCAAGCGACCGGCGGCGCATTTGTCTTTTAACGGGGAGATCTGACCCCAAATTAACTTGTCTGTCTCTATTTTGCTACCTGATTATTTTCTGGTACTCATTCTACGCTCAGTTTTCCCGCATAGGCGCTGCCATCTCCTTCTACTCTTCCATCCATCCRCGCCCAAAGAGCTACAAAACAGGCAGGAACCTCCCCATTCTACAAAATACCCTAATCCCGAGGGCAGCAATAGAACATTTTTTCAGTTTGTCACCAGGATTCCACTTTAACTGACTACAATTGCAAGAGCAGTTACAGCACGCTGAATAGCTAAGCTATGTTTGACTCTGAGGTTAACCACATGTTATCATCTCGCATTAGATCAGGAATTGGACAGTCRAGAAGTTTACTTACAACTGCTACTTCAAATCAGAAAGCAAAGCAAGCTTACGGACGCATATTTTGATTGAAAGCAGAGATAGTGCAAAGGGTAACGTTGCTCGATCTGCTAAGGTCCGGGGCAAATTTTGCACGACTGACRGGGAGGAAGAGCCCTAAGACATCAGTAGGACTGATCCCTGCTGCTCCCTCTGCTAGTGGATAGGAAGCTTCACAGCTTAAGGTAGTTTTAACCCACGGGAGGGCAGTTTTACCTGGATTTCATGCAGGCGCTGACCTAACATTGGTTTATTTCTGTGCTCAGTTCTCTGCCACAGCAGTAACCCACAGTTTATCTGTCTCATATAACAAGAAGACCTAGAAGTGGTTCGTATATTTTCAAGGGGGCAAACATAAGTAAATGGAGATCACTTCACTCTTGTAGTAAGAGTTTGCACCAGGAGCATGCAGAAGGATTAACTTAAACTGAGTAAATAAAACTGGTGTGTGTTTGGGGAGGCTAAAGAGACAACAATAATGAACTTTACTCTGGAGCCAAAAAAAAAAAAAAAAAAAAAAAAGGAATGGCTTAGAAAATGGAAAGTCTGAGACCTCCAAACATCCAAAGCTGAGTCAAAGTCAAGCAGGGAAAAATAAACTCATCTGGCAGTTTACAGTTTGGGACGCCCTATTCCTCCCTTCATCTTCTAAGGCCCTGCCTTTAGCGTGAAAAGCCAAGATACTTTAAAGAATAATGAAAAAAACACCCACACGTTACATGATATTTTGCAGCTCAGCCTTCAGAACCGCTACAAAGCCAAGTACCGAGGACTTGCAACAGCCCTTCATGATTAACAGGGCCTCAGAGACCACCTTGAGCCTCAAGCTCTTCATTTCCCAGCCTGAGCTGGGAGCAGTTTAGGCTGTTTTTGTACTTGCTGCTTTGCCGAGTCTTTAATAATGTCTTGGGGAAACATCCTGTCCCGCACGTGCTTGACCGGGGCCAGCATCAACAACCTAGGGTAGGAAATCCCCTTTTCCAGCATTTATTAAGGCAAGAAATGACCCCGCACGAGAAGCTGCTCGCAGTTAGCAATTCAAAACGCTGCCGGTCTGCGCCCTCTCCTTGGTGTCCAGCACAGGGTGACCTCAGCCTGCAGCCTCCACGCGATTTTGCAGTGAAAAACAGGGAATTGGGAAGGCTGGGGAAAAAACACGAATCAGGACTGTACATAAGGAACTATCAGTTCTTCTGCTTGTTTGTTTTCACTTGTTTCCTTAAGACCTGCYGCAGCATGATTAGCTACGCACACGCCGTACCTGTTCTCTTCCCTATTTTACGGCAGACATTTGACATCCACGGTAGGGCCCTTGGCCACGTGTGCGGCTGCTTCCTGGTCCACCTGCTCTGCACCTGGCAAAGTCAGGACTTCCTTGGTGCTGATGCAGGCGGCCTGGGACACGCAGGGTCCGTACGTACCTGCGAGGGGCTGAGCCTTGTGCCCCCAACCTGAGTTGGTAAATTCGCTGTTACAGGGCACAGGACGAAGGAATTTCCTAGTCTCGACTCACAGTTTAAAACACCTGGAAAACCAGGCCAGCCCCTCCAAATCCTCTCCGCAGCAGGAAAGCAAGGCTAATATCCAGCTATTGAAAGCACTGCTTGCTAAGCGTATAGGACAGCAGGTTCCCAAAAGCCAGGGGGATAAGGAGGAGGCCTGGCCACGACCCTCGGAGCTGGGCCTGGAGCAGCACCGTGTCCCACAGCTTCTTGGCAAAAAGCTGGAAAAAGGCTCAGCAGGTGAAGGAAGTCCTGGAAACTACAGGGAGAGGAAAGGATTTGCGGAGCAGAGCCAGGGAAGGAGGTCGGATGGACACAGGCCCTTGAACACWGGGAAGGGAGGCTGCAGGATGCGCGGCGGGGCAGCAGCGGGATGGAGGTGCCGAGCACAAATGCGCTCCACGGCGCCAGCTCTGCTCCAGATACGCGTTTCCAGCAAAGTCATTGTCAGCCCCGACTTCAAAGCCA
>NW_020454727.1:1403344-1447677 GCF_003342845.1 Nothoprocta perdicaria
CGCGCCCCGTCACCCAGCGCCGCACCGAGGCGCGCTGACGTCAGCGCCGGGGCGGACCAATAGGCGCCGCGGCGTCTCCACGCGGCCGCGCTGGCAACGGCCCTCGGCCAATAGGAGCGCGAGGGAGGCGAGGCCCCGCCCCCAGGCCAGCGCTAGCGCCCCCTGAGGGCGGCCGGGGGCTCCGCGCTGAGGGGACGCGAGGCGCCGCCGGCGCCGCGGGGTCGGTTCGCTCCGCGGGCGGCTCCTCGGCGGCGCTGCCGGGTTCCGCGGCCTCCCTCTGAGCGGGGACGCGGGGAGGCCGGCGGGGGTGAGGGTTAAAGCAGAGCCGGCCCCGGAGGAGAGGTCCCGGTGGCCTCACCCAGGGGCGGCCCGGGGTTTTGGGATCCTTCCCCAGCTCCRGGAATTCTCCACAGTCCTTGAAACTCATCCCAGCCCCTTCGTGCACAAGTGTGGAGGCCRTGGTGCCTTCAGAGCAAGCCTGCTCTAAACGGGGGGCTCTGGAAGGACCTGGAGTGAGGCCACGTTGCTCCAGGCCTCCCTAGGAGAGCTAGAGGCCACAATCCCACCTCCCATCCCTGCAGGAAAGGGATCATTCCTTGGCAGCAGAGCAGGGGCTGCAGCTTCCATTACCCAACCAGGGGCTACAGAGCAGGAGCATCTCCAAAGACCAGCTGGATGGACAGTGTTTGCGTCAGGAAGGGAAGAAAAAATGTGTATATATATCTATATGTACACACAAAGACATGTAACAAAACCATACTGAGACAATGGGAAGAACCATTGAGAACATCTGCTGTCACACATAAGAGATACCAGTGGCGATGGTCACGGATGGCACTTGGGATCGGATCACTCGCTGGCTCYAAAGCCAAAGTTACCTTCCCACTTTATTCCACCACCGGGTTTGAAACAGAACTTTGCACACACGGTATGATTTGGCAGTCTTTATATCCACAATACATAATAACCATGCACAAAAATCAAGTGATGTAAATATTTACAAAGTGAATTGCACTTAACAGGAACCAGGAGTAAATGAAAGGAACTTCCGGGTTGCATAAAGGTCCAGTGCTGTTTATAACCTACAAAGCCTGACAGACAACACTACTGCACGTTATCTGACCATTTTAGTAAGAATCACTGTTAATAACKGCATCAGTGCAGCCCTGGAGATGCTATTTGCTTTTTTTTTTTTTTCACGGAAACATTCTGATAATTACCATTCAAATGCAAGTATCTGCAGTATCACGATATTCAGAGCCTAAAAGACAGAAGAACCCAGCATCAGCCCTAGGACATTGCAGCTTAAAATATAATTAGTTTTCACCTCTAATTACCTGTCTTTCCTTATTCAGCAAATCCAGGCCCTTACCTTTAATACTGCCTTTTTTTTTTTTTTTTTCCCCCTTAATATTTTATGATGGAAAATAGCCTCCTTAAGTGCTCTAATCACTTCATTAGTATCTTCCTCTACACAGATCAGAAGCTCTAAGCAAACGGCACCTTTATGCTTGGAATGGAAACTTTGCACCAAGCACAGCTAAGAATCAACCGAACGCATCAACAGCTGCATCACGGCCACAATTGTTGGAACCGTCCAGCACGCAGAAAAGCAACATACTGAAGTCAAAACACCCGCTGTACATTTCTCCAGGCCCATCAAATTGCTTTTGGCGAGTGACCTGCTTAAATAAAAGGCACACACTAATAATCCTAAGCATCCAGCTGTGCCCASTGGAGAGAGCTCTCTCCTGCTAGCACACAAATCACAGCATTTCCACCTCCTCTGGGGTCATAAGAAGTGATCTAGCAGCCAAGCTGGGCATCTTAGGATGCAGCAGTTGTTCTGCTGCTGCAAACCTGGCCAAAGCACTGAGAAGCAGCCACGGTGACGTGGGAGAATAGCTCTTTTTCCTTCTACCAAGCRCTGATGGTGTCGAGGCACACAAGTCATTTTGATGAAGTATCGAGCAGACACTCATCCCTTGCAGTTTTATACTTGCGCAATCACAGGGCTTTAAAACTTTCCTATGATCCAAGTTTTCTTGCCCTGTGTAGCAAGATGAAAGCTCTAGAGCGATTCCTAACTTCTTCCTTAGCTCACCTAGGCACAGGAATAGTTTGAAAGGACCTAATTTAACTGGAAAACAAGTTAAACTGAGGCATTCTCCCCAGTGAGTGTACTCAACCAGATTATCTGTTTGTGTGCCCAGCAGCAATTCCCTTTTGTGTGTTAATTCTGGCCTCTCTTCTCCCCATAACTAACAGGTCAAACAGCAGAAAATACACCTATGTTCTACATTGGTGGATCTAATTTAAATATCAGCAGGGATCTTCAAGTAAGATTTACTATGCTACTGACACAGGAGAGTAAGCAACAGTTTTTAGTGTTACTTTTCCAAAGACAGAAAAATTATCCTAAGTATAGTGAAGTAAGTATAGAAGTGAAGTAAGTATAGCACATTTTTCTTGCACAAGCAGCTTTCTGGACATCATTTTGAGCTCAAGCCCCTTATTCCACACTGGGAAGMGGCAGAGCCCTTTTTTAAGTGTTCATGGCACATTTTGAGATATGGAGTCAGCTAATTTACAACCTCAAGCAGTCCAGGTRAAGTTACACTTAACTCAGTTGCTTCCACATCAGGACAGCCTGGTAAAGAGTGGGGCCTGTCAGAACTTCCCTGACTTTTAGACAGTCCACAGGATTCCTCCAAGCCTTCCCCTACCCAATTGCTGTAGCCACCAGCAGCAGTGGTTCTGGTTGGAGCTATAGCTTGTTAGGTGTACAGTGCTTCCAACAGGACACAATATTCAAAGATTAAAAGTGATTTTTCCCATTTGTGCAACAGGAATGTGTTTTTTACCCAAGAAAAAAAGCCATCAATGGGCCTTTTTTTGGCACGGTTATTGTTGTGCTTAGCCTAGGTGGTCATCTCAGACCCACAGGAGGAGGGCTGCCTCTCTACCTGCCAGGAGGGCAGCAAAGCAAGCTGAAAACGAGTCCATGTCTATGGCAGATGCAACCACCACTTAATGTACAGTGCTTGTGAACCCTCTGTGTGTATGCAYATGTACCCACAGGCTCCTCACATCCTAAGCAGACCAGTCCACGGCAAGATAAACAGCTCTGCAGGAGAAGACAGCAGTCCTTGCATGCCTAGCATGGACCAGTTCTCAGATATCCCTCAACTCTGAGGAATCCTTTCCACAAAGTCCAAAGATTAAAGAAATTTTCTGAACTGACGAGACTACTTCAGCTTCTTCTACCACATCAGATCAATCCTAGTCACTAGCAGAGAAGRCGGCAGCACAAAGTTCAGGTTAAGAAGAAGATTTTGCAGAGTAAATGCATTGAATCACATTGGATCAACAAGACTTAACTGCACAATTCTGCCTCACACTATCCCAACTCATTTTATCTAGAAAGGGTTTTGTTCAAAATAAAAGGGAGCCTGACTCCCTTAGTGACTACTTGTTCTTGAAGGAAATCTTCTCATTAACTCAGCATTTCCACTCTCTCTGATGCTGTACTCATCTGCCACCCTTCTAGGGTACTGACCACACATCACACCCTCGCCTAGGACCACCATAAAAAAAGCTTCCAGATCACATTTGCTGCACCTTCCCTTGATAGATGCTATCAAGGTATCAGGTGCTCAAAGTGCTTCCAAGCTGATGACTCCCTCAGGAGAGAACCCTGTGACGCCCAAAGAGGAACTCAGACTGTCCTTCAAAGGTATTAACTGCAAGGAGGCACTCCTTTACCTTGAGCCTATCCTCTAACCAACGCCGAACAATGGATGTGCTAAGCACTGCGTGTCCCCTTAGCTTTGAGCTAGAGCCCTCAAGGTGTATACAGAATGAAATTAAAGGCATTGGTCTGGAAAGCTTGTAAAAGAAAAGCCATCAGAGTTAACCGCCCTTACTTTTATTACATAACCAGACACAAAACAGTTGAGACTGGAATGTCAGATTTCCTCTTYAAGCACAATTTACAGTTTCATGTTTGCTTTGTATCAGAAAAGAAATTCAGCTCACCAACATGCAGGTAGTATTGATCGAGTGAGGCACAGTCTCAGAATTTGGGAAAATACAGAGCAAAAAATCACTGCCAATTGCTCCACTAGCCTTCAGAGAGCGGCAGATGGTCTCCAGTTCTTCCTTAAGAGAGTTTCACCCACTATTTGCCTGATCTCAACATTCAGTGTTTACTGGAGAGGTGCAAGAATGTAAAGAGCGAGTGACAAAAAGCAGTCAAAGAAGATTTTCACGAGCTAGCAAGAGAGTGACTACACAAAGCTGTGGTACATTCTTCCCATTCAGCAAAACAACGTATTGTAGCAGTTAGCCCTACTGACGACAAACCCGTTACATCAGGTGAAGTACAATCAATTGAAATTTACAGTTATTTGAAATTCAGTAAAACAGTAAGAGGGGAGCAGCAAGTTAGTAAGTAAAATCTTAATATGCATTTTAGTAGAGGTCAAGATTATGCACAAGATCAACAGTGAAAGATCGTGAAAAGAAAGTACAAGATGCTATGATTCTGCAGAAGGTTTACAAAATGTATAAAGTATCGTGTTTYTCTACAACAACCAAAACCCTTACAAGTGCAGGTATATACATGACATGAAAATATTGCTTCACTCAAACAGGAGGAGGACAGAGCTAGAGAAAAAGCATGCAAAAAAAAAAAAAAAAACCACCTCTGGAACTAGAGAAGATCCTGCTTTCAGACACTGATCTACAGTACAAAATGAGCCTACTTGTACAGGTTGCAGAAGGTTTTTGAAATCAATATGCTGGCATTTACTGTACAATAACATTAACCGATTAACATAAGCCGTGAATAAATATTAAGCCACTTCACAGAGCCTGCACAAGCAGTGCAGACAACTGTGGTGGCAGAGAAAGCAATGCAGACATACTTCATTGTTCCCAAATAAAACAAGAATAGATAAATATTTCCCAAGCAGGAAACAGTAAACTACACAGCCAGACTAACTGTATTAAGGGTAATTACATAATAAGCAATGTTATTTTCAACAGCTTTCTTATGTGTGTGCAACCGCTAAAAACCTCACTGTGAGACTTATCAGGACAGAGAACAGAGCATTTGGTAGGACAGCTATTTTCTTTTGATTTCTCCCCCATGTTTAGAAACATGAGAGAAAATCTGACTATGACAGGAAAAATACTTGTGACCTAATGTAGTTATTTCTTCAATTGTTATAATCAAGTCCCCATGGTTTCTCTCCCAGAAAAAAAAAAAAAAAGAAAAAAATAACACATTTGAGGAGAGTGCTTCATGGGATAATATCCAGCAGCAGAGGTTCCAACACAAACATGTCTATCAGATCAGTGCCTGTATTTCAAGCCCAAAAGTCATCACATTCAAGGGGATTTCAGAGGCAGGGGAATGTTAGCCCTAAAATTAAAGCTCTAAGATGAAAGGAGGGGCTTGGGGATGGGGGGAAAAGGAGGGAAGAGGGAGTCACTGAATCACAGGAGATAAAGAAGTGCACACAAGTTTCTAAATGAAGCACAGATGAAGTGAGGGGCACAAAAGTCATCTACAGGAGGTCACAGGTTCTGACAGCACTGGAGTTTGTTGGATTTCTGTCCGTCGGTGGTTGGTGGGACGCTGATGTCAACAACGTTGTTGCCAGGAGACTCATCGTGTGCAGATCGATCTGCAATCTGTTTCTGCGAAACAATGCGATAGATTTCTGAAACGAGAACAGACTCGTTAGAGCACAGACGGGCATTTTCTCCAATAGAGAAGGTGCAAATCTCCAAGCAAGCTGGCAAAGGAAATAGTAGAACCCAGAATGGAAGAGATTTCACGTAACTGGAGAGYTGTTAAAGAGAATCTGGTCTGACCAGCTGTGGAGCGTAACAGCTGGCCAGCTTAGCAGCTCTGTAATAGATATTCTTCCCCTTTCCTGCAAAMGTTATTACAAGATTCTTCACTGTCTTTCACAACAGCTCTTCCTATTAATGTTCTAGTCAACTAGCTATAGCCTCAGCTTTCATTAAAAGGTTTTATAACAAGAAAGAAGCAATGAGTTGACTCTCTAAAAGAGGAAATCAGATTTTGGATACAACAGAGCGCTAGGTGTTCTAGGAACATCAATCAACAGGATGCTTCCAAATTACGGAAAAGCAGGGCTGTGTGACGATAAGTATCTGTTTCACATTTTAGCTTCTGGAAAACTATTACTTATTCCTCTCTAATAAATCCTCTCCTCAATCTCTAATTCCTCTCTAATAAATCACCTTTCCCACTGATGCCAGTTAAAACAAAGCAAAACAACAAGAAAACCCACACAGCTCCAAACTGGTCCAAAACCCTTTCTAAGAGAATTCATTTCTTTGACCCATATTAAGTTAAAAGCCCAAAAGCCCAGAGATTCACAACACTAACTGCTGAAGAAAAATTGCTAGGTTAGAAGCTTTCAGAAATAAACCATTTCAGTTACATAGTTAGCAGAAATAATTCAAATTGAAATACTTTTAAATCACTTATTTCAGCAAGTATAAGCCTGTGTTCCAACTTCCTTCCATTGTGAGACAGGAAATGGGCAAGTACCTCCCTGGAAGTCTGCGGTAAATATTATGGTCACATTTACACACCCACAGCCTCAAAGCAGCAACAGCCAATTTCTTTTATCAAAGACTAAAAATCTGGTAACACGTCTATGGCAGGACATAGCAGAATAGCACGCAAAGCCTCTAAACAGAGATTTTACTCCAGTTGATTGGGTTTTGCTAGCATTGATTCAGCAGCAGTTCCACAAGCCCATGCTGCTTTCAGTCAAGCACATTTTGGGTGTTTTAGTGCTAAGGATTAGCTGAGCCACAGAGCTGCTCAAATGCAGAGAGTCAACTCACATTGGTGCCAAAACAATACACACATCCCCTGGAACACAGAGTACTTGAGCACGCAGTGCTGATACACTCCAGCACCTCATGCAAACTAAAATCTAACTAAAATTGGAGCAAAAATTGAGCAAACTGGAAAAGCTACCCAGCCCAGCTGAAGTGACTACACAGACATAGCAGTGCTCATCTTAAACACCACATTTGCCATGACTGCAGGACTCCCACTTTTGCTGCCTGTAGTCTGCTCATCTCCCTGATGGTATAGCTACACTTAAAGATTTCCAGGTGAATCCTAAGCTTTATCTGAAGTAGGGTGATCCCTTGCTCCAAAGTCAAGGAACTATGGGCAGGTAACAGTCAGCTCCAGGATGGAAAAACCAAGTCCTGGTAGGGAAGAGACCAGAAACAGGCAGTAGAACATTACTGCACAGATTACACCTAAATCTACAAGGCAGTTACTACATRAGCCTAACAGCATTCCCACATATCTGCATCGAGTCTGAAGCTGCAGCTGGACAACATACACTAGGCTGCCTCCACCTCTGCCCAAATGGTTCCAGGGAATGTTCTTGGCAGTGTGGCAATCACTCTCCCTGGCCTGGTTTTACCTTGTGACCATTATCACTTTCCCAAACAATTCCTGTCTCTGTTCAGGGACACTCCCAGCAGGCAGCCTGCCTTCAGCTATGTGTTGGTGCATAATCAAGCACAGTCCCTGCAATCAACTCAGAGCGAGAGTTCAATAGCCTGGACAAAAAGAACTGTGCTCCACTCTGCTTCAGTGCAGGGAAACACACTGGAATATTTAACTTCCTCCTATGAATAAGCTTTTGCTGCCTAGATTTTGTGGAGATACAAAACTACTTTGGATAGTGTTATTGCAATAGCTTGAATTTAAGGAGTATCAGAAAACTAGAATGTCTTCAGATTTGGGGCCACAGAGGTGGGACACTGAGGTAAGAAAACAGACTGAGAGAAGGCGAAGACAAAGGTAAGACCAGCAGACTTTCAGACAAGCCAATATTCCTTTCCATTAACTGTTTTAATGCCTAAATAGTGTCCAAGAAGGAGGTTTAGTACCTCAGTGCATCACTTCTATCCATAACAAACCATACCTGTAAGGATGTTCTTGAAGGCTTCTTCTACATTTGTTGAATCCAGAGCAGAAGTTTCAATAAAAGATAAGTTATTCTTTTCTGTAATAAATAACAAGTGGTTTAGTTAAGAACTTCAATAGCTTTTACTTTTAGGTTTTCATCTTTATTTTTAAGCAAAAGCAGCTAGTGTCTGGTCTCAGTAGAACCTGGCCTCGACAAAGGAAACACACTTTATGTTCCAATGTTCTATACTGAGATTGGATTGAATAAACTCAGAAGCAAGGGGAATCTTAAATCCTCTCCACAGCCAGTTCAGTTCATTTGAAGCAAAATAGTTATTTTCAAAATTTACAGTGCACATCAAAATCCCTTTGAATTTATTTTTCCAAGAACACTTTCTCCTCTAAATGTTGCTTACTCCTTCCAGCCCAGCTAGAGGAAATGCTTACGCTCCAGCTATCAGGCAGCTCAAGGACAGTGTTTCAAAAACATGTACTACAAATAGATTTAAAATAAAAATTCACAAGCCAAGGTATTCTCCATTAAAAAAAAAAAAAAGGAATGTTAAATTCTTTTATTAGGGCCAAGGTAAAACTTAAGGTGAAAGTTCAGCCCTGGATGTGATCAGATCAAGTTCAGAAAGCACCAGCTCTCTACAAACCTGCAAAAGCCCGGGCCTCGTCAGTGGGGACAGCTCTCAGATGGCGAAGATCACTCTTGTTGCCCACCAGCATTATGACAATGTTGTTGTCTGCGTGGTCTCTAAGCTCCTTTAACCAACGCTCCACGTTCTCATAGGTGAGGTGCTTGGCAATGTCATAGACGAGGAGGGCCCCCACAGCCCCACGGTAATATCTAAAAATATGAGGTACAGTTTTTACAGAGAACTCTGTCCCAAAGTTATGCCAGATGCAACACCTGGTTCTTCTACACTGTTTACTACTATAAAGTTAAAAACAGTACCCTCTGGCCCTTTGGAAAAAAAAGATGTGCTCGTGCAAATACTGCCTTTTCTTCTTCTTCTTCTTCTTCTTCTTCTCTTTTCTCAAACAGTTCTTTAAAAACCACAGCTACCAAATTGGTGGCTTTTTTCCCCTCACAGCATCTCCAGAGAACACAATTTTATTTAACAAAATGCTAAATACCATGGAAGCTGTGACTCTTCTAGTCTCCTAAAAAGAAATGCACACAACCAAAGGTCATATCTTCAAAGACTACCTGGATTAACAGGCTGCTGTGTTCGAAAGCTTCTCAGCACCAGTGTCCTAAGCAGGGACACGTCCAGTGCTGCAGATTCAGCATTTTCACAGCTGTCATCCATTTTACTAGATGTATGGTGTGTTCTTGGCTATAATTTCCAGCACTATGATTAACTCAATCTTTTTTCATTGCATTAATCAAATGGCACAAAGTTATTTGCTCTGTTATGATATCGATCAACACTGAAGTCTCCCCTAGCAATTTYGTCATGCATCCCAATTGAGTTCAACTGATTCTCTACCTGTGAATTTATCTATAGGATCTTCACTAAAGTTCTCCTATTAGTCTGAGAAAAAAAAAAAATATATATATATATATATACCCCAAACCCACAGTACTCACGCTGAGGTAATGGCCCGGTATCGTTCCTGTCCTGCGGTATCCCAGATCTGYGCTTTTATCGTCTTCCCATCTACCTGGATGCTCCTGGTGGCAAACTCCACCCCAATGGTGCTCTTACTTTCCAGATTGAACTCATTGCGTGTGAAGCGCGACAGAAGATTACTCTTGCCAACACCAGAGTCTCCAATCAGAACAACTGGAAGAAGACACATTATTTTCAAAATTAATTCTTCACCTGAGAATTTGTATGGAGCACTGGTGCTTCCTGGCTGTCATATTTGCTTGYGGGGAGGACCCTGAGGAGCAGCACAGGCAGATAAATAAGAGGAAATTATGCTGACAAAATCTCAGATTTTACTACTCCAACATGTGTTTCCSCCCAAAGAGCTCCCAAACCTTTAGTTACTTAGTTCCTTAGTTCCTCAAGGATGGAAATGAGGAATAGCTACAGCAACAGTCAACAGCTAAACACTGCTGGGGGAATCCAGGCCATCCCCAGCACCCAAAGGGAGCTACGCATCTTCCTGCATCCTCAACACATCACAGAGCCTCCAAAAACTTACCAACAGGTGACCTACCTGTGCAATAAGAGCCTGCACACACTGCAAACTTGTCCCCTTTCCGCTGAGAACCTCAATAACAGCAACTTGCATTYCCAATGGGGTCACACCACATGATTTATTTGCTATTTTAATTAATAAGCTTGTTCACACAAAGGCCAGGCCAGCACATGAGACCGCCCGACTCCACAGCCAAGACACGAAACAACAACAAAAAAGGGGATTTTTTTCACCCAGCAAAACAAGCTCTAGCAGGTGCGATGAGGAGCAAAGGATGAGTTAAAAGTCTGCCTCCACACTAGGCGTTGCCATGTTAACAGAGAAAAACAGGAGCGCAGAACAGACCTTCAGCTCACAGACCCCGCTTTGCCGAGGAGGACGGTGGAAGCAGAAGGATGGCCGCGCAGCCAAAGCCGCCCACGTGCGGCACTGACCCCCATCCCGGCAACAACTGCAAGGACCAGACTTGCCAGACTACGTTCTTTACTACACAGTGAAAAAACTACACGTTTCCTTAAATCCTTACATCACTGAGCTGAGCAAGCAATAATTAAATGGGAACAAGTCTAGAAGSAATTAAGCCAAATTCCTTTTGTCTCGGGGAATAATCCACAACTGCAGGTATTGCAGGTATTTGAACTAACAGCATCCCAGCTTGAGCAAAAGGGAAAAAAAAGGCATTTGTAGAGATGTTTCTTTAACCTTGGGCATATTTTCTATTCCTGTTCAAAATACTCATTCGCTGATATCTCTCCGATACGACCTGCTTTTCCTCTATAAAAGCAGGGATGGGCACACAGCAAATGGCATCCTCRTCTCTCCAAAGCAAATTAGAGAATGTTCTTCTGATTACACACTTCCAGAATGAGCTCTCCCCGGGCTGCAGATCATGCCAATCACCTCATATTATCGAGGCCGTTTTACACTTGGGCCCTAGTTCACAACACCGCTTTGGCAGCCACAGCTCCTGTCCCTCCCCAGCCCATTCCCACATTTCCAGCTCCAGAGCTGCTCAGAGCATTTCAGCAGCCTCCCTGAACTCACCCACCGGCATTTCCTGCGGCTGACAGCACAGATAGACCAACAATTGTGCTAGTACAGCTGAAACAGCTGAAATACAAGGGAGACAGGAGCAGGCAGCCAGGGGATGTGGCAAAGTGCCACAACCCCCCACCCGGGAGAGCTTAAATCAGCTCCTCACAGGGCTCCAGCTTTGCTGGCGAAGAGCCTAAACAATGTTTTAGGGCATGAGAACAGATATAGGCGAGGAAGAAAAAAAATATAAAATGGTTGTAATGCTAAAATGTTGTTTTTCTCCCCACTTCCTCCAGAAGGGCAGTATTTCATCCCTATCATCACTAATTCCACGGGGTGGTCCAGCAACAGATGAAGGGTCATCCACTTTGTACAGAAAGCAGCAGGCTGCACTTCACAACAGGCCTCTGCCCCTAACTAAAACAAGATAAGAATATTTCTTACACAAGCTGGAYGTAAAAACCTCTAAGCTTACAGCTGTTTCCAAAAGGAGTCACCTGCTAATGAAGCTGTGGCTCAAGAAGCAAAGCTCTCTCTTCAGATCATACAAATCTTCTAACCTTTGACATTTTAAAGTTATTAATTTCATG
The DNA here is from genome assembly GCF_003342845.1 of Nothoprocta perdicaria. Classification (NCBI taxonomy): domain Eukaryota; kingdom Metazoa; phylum Chordata; class Aves; order Tinamiformes; family Tinamidae; genus Nothoprocta; species Nothoprocta perdicaria. The sequence continues at coordinate 1,415,114 of NW_020454727.1, forward strand.
CATAAACAATGCGAGTGACTCCTGGGTCATTAACTCYATGTGCTGCAGAAAGAAAATTCAGAGGGTCTTGCACTGCCTTCCTACTTGCCTCTGTTGTAAGGCTACAAATGCAACAGTGCTTCTAAGAAARAGCTTTGGAGAAGTTAGTGAATGCACAATCAGATTCAAATTAAGAAACAAAAAATAAAGGTTTATCCTATGCTATAATCTTCAAGTGCTTCTTCATTTCTCAACCTTGAGAAATTTCAAGAATTAATGTCCTCTCTCAGGACAGAAGAATATAAAAAGACCTGGGGCCAGGAGGCCTTTATTTTCTATGGGAATTCAGCATGCAGACAGCAATAATATTTTGGACCAAAGTGATYAGATCTTGGGAAAGCTCTGAAGTTTGGAAGTAGGCAACTAGACTGTGCCGACTGTTTACTTGCAGAATTACTGACAGAGTTACAAAGAAAACCACAAATCAAAYGTAAGAAGATGAAGAGCTGAAATAATACTCCTTAAATGTCCTTTATGCCCACACTGACAACACAAAGATGCCCTGCCTTTTAACCTGGAAATTACTTGAGCCTGATTTACGAGCACAAAGCATCATCAGATGTCTCCAAGTCTGGTTTACACCCTAAATTGCTACTCCTCGCATCTTTCTTGGCTTTGATGACCCCTTTGCTACTCCACTCCAGTTGGCTGCTTATCATTCCCCACATGACCTGTCCTTCCACTGAAAGCCATTAAGGATGCCACTTGATTAACATCACCAAGTTATCAGTGTGGCACTTGGTTAGTGAGAACCAGACCTACAGCTGAGCAGAGCAGATCCCACTACCTGCACAACCTGCTTCATACTTCGGATTCTGGTACAAAGTAAAACAAAGAATTAAAATCAAGTGCAATAAAYTGTTGAGTAAAGAAAAATTATAGCATCAAGTTTATTGCATAATTTTCAACACACAGTTTATTCACTAATAAAGTTTTTGAAGAATCAGTAGGACTGAAACTTTTCTGCAAAGACCACATCAGTGAAGATCACTATATATACTAATCACTTAAGGTTGCCAGTTATTGATGAATAATATAACATAAATTTGCATTTATTAGCCACCTCCTTTGTTAGGCTCAGGTTTTAGTTAGAGCAACCTAAATGTCCATAAAGGTAAAAGGAAGAGTTTTTTCTGTGCTCTTCCCTCCCTTTTCATGAGCCAGTACATCTGCACATTCCGAAATTTAATTTTCAAAATAAACATCTATAATGGCTAATCTTCTTCAGAAGAAAATTAATGTGGAGATCACATTTGAATAAGTACAAGACAGCAAATAATTTTTAAAATATTAAAAGGTCATACATTCAGTTCCAGAGGCAACCCATCCAAAACACAGTTAAAAGTTCCTGCTTTTTAACCTTACAAACTGCAGAAGTAACAGGCAGATACCTAAACCGCTGGATTTGCTTGGGTGACATTTCCAAAATGCTGTCCCAATCCTCACGATTTAACTCTTCTGAGCAGCATGGCATATAGAACCCAGCTTGTCCTCTCAAAGGTTGGCTCAGGCATTTTGCTAACAACCAGCAGTTTGTTTTGGTCAATAAAATAAGCAGTTCTGACTACAGGGGTGCATCCGTAAGACAGGGAAACGGGTAACAAGGATAAAGAGGAGCTAATTTATGAGAACAGCTTGACTATAACCACACTCACATCCCCAGAATACCACTGAACCTTAAATTAGTTTTAGCCTGCTACTTGCAAAACCTGATAAGCCAACAATTTACACATTTTTCATACAGCCCCACTAAAACGGTCATTCCTATGAACACAGCACGAGGGATGACACAAACAATCATTCTTTGGCGTGAACGCTAAGAAGAGTGAGCCACCTGTAAGTATAAACTGTTGCTGCAGAAGCCTCAGCCATTTTCACCCCAAACAGTTTTTTGAAAATATCATTCTGCATTAAAGAAGCTAACAACAATAGGGGCTCTTTGACTTTTTAARAGAAAACGCTCATGAAGTTGATTGAATCATCACTTTTAAAGAAAAAACGTCACAGAAGCAAATCGAAGCCCAACAACATTTCCCTTGGGAAAGGGTGGGTAGGGGAAACAGTCAAAACTTAAAGTCAACTTCAGATATAAGAAAATGAAAATAATCCTCCCTGGAATGCAGCCCTCCTCCGCCATTATTTCTAAATCTGCAGAAAAGAGTTCAAAAGCCAAATATTTCCATAGCCAAGAGGGGGCTGCAGTTACTCCAACCTCTCTACCATTACCTTTTTCATTATGTTAATTCCCCTTGATATTTAACTCCATTATTGAAGGGAGAGGAAGGGGACTTAGTCATATTCATTTTTCTTCTTACAACACAGATGTGATCCCACTTGATCCAGCTTATATTCATTATTCCTTGTCTGGTCTCCGAAAGGCCGGAAGGAAGGAAAGATGACCAGATAAGACAGGGKTTTTTTTTTTCCTGTTTTGTTTTTATACAAAGACAAGCATCCCTACCCAAAAGGCACACAGAAAAAGGACCRTCCTCTGCTTTTTTTTCCATTAAATACAGTAAGAGAAAGCACGCCAAGTTCCTTTGCAGCATCCATACAAGAGCACGATCCCTGCCCAAGCAGTTTTAAGTCAACTTTCACTCTCGATAAAAACAAAATTGTATCTCAAGGCAGGTAAATATTTTTAAAGGTGAGTGTGGCTTTGCCCACCTAATTATTTGCACAAAGAAAAAGTAAGAAACAAATTTGGGGATGTTCAAGTTCCCCAGTTATGATACCATGTTCCGYGACATTCCAATTGGGAAATAGATGGTGGAATGCAGACCCAGCCAGCTCAGGCTGGACCCTCTGCTTCAGAGGTAGAGCAGAAATAAAGATCGATAGGGTTTTTTTGGTTTTGTTTTCCTGCATCATCTGGAAGACTGCAAAATAGATGCCCCAGACATGCAGAGACACCCAGAATGATTATGGAAAATAATAATCAAAGATATTAGGATGAGTTGGGCAATAAGCTTGGTCCAAAAGCTACCTGCCTTCTGCCTACAGGCCAAGGCTCAGGCGAGGGAGGGCTCTGGGGAACAGATCAACCCTGGCACCTTCGTGAGCGCAGGGAACATCAACCTCCCCGTGCCAAGAGGAGCACCCGAGCCGTGTCACCCTCCCAAAGGGAAGGCGGAGGGAGCAAAGGGGACACCAGGCTGGTGCCCTCAGTGCCGGCACTGTCAGGCAGCTCTTACACTGTCAGGTTGCTCTTGGGCAACCAGGAGCTCCACAAGCACCAGGCCAGGCAGATTACAGAAACTCCAGGTAAGCCAAAATTAGCACCTTCCACACCAAGCTTGGGGCTTTTTATGCTTTTTTTTTTTTTTTTTAAGCTATTAACTGCCTGTCAGTAACTTCTGAGCAAGCCCTGAGTTTGCCCTGCCCCTCGCTCGAGCCCAGGGCTCCCCCCGGGGCGGGAACGCGGCGCCGCTTCCCCGCGCTCCCCCACGGGAAACGGCTCCGTTCCGCGCACCGAGAGCGGCGCGGAAGCCCCGAGGGCGGCGGACCGGCCCCGTGCACCGCCCGCCGTCCCCGGGGCCCCGCCGCCCCCTCGGAGATGGGGCCGTGAGGCCGCCCGCGCACAATGGCGGCGCCCCCCCATCACCTCAAACGGGCCGGGCCGCGGGAGCAGCGCGGCCTGGTGAGGCCGGGCCGGGCCCGAGAGGCGGCGCGGGGCCTCAAGGGGCGCGGAGGGCGGCGGGCGCGGCCCCGGGCGCGGCGGGCGGCGGTACCTTTGAAGAGATAGTCGTACTCGTCGTCGCGGGTGCCCATGGCGATGGCGGCGGCRGCAACGCCGATCCTCTCGCTGCCAGGCACCGAGCCGCGGCCCTGCCAGACGGGGGAGGGGTGGGGCTGCGCCCGCCGCCACCTATCAGCGCCAGCCAGAGGCCGCAGGAGGCAAGTCTAACCAATAGGCGATGGGTGCGCCTCTGACTGGCGGCAGCAGTGTCCAATCGCGTGAAGGCAGTGGGGGAGGACGGTGCTTGGCTACCCGAGGCCGGGACCCAGCAGGGTGGGGCGAGGACGGGCGAAAGGGCGTGGTCTGTGATGAATGGGCGTGGTTTGTGCCGAGGGGCGGGGCTTGCGTGGGAGGGGGCGTGGTCTGCGGCTGGAGGGGGTGGGGGGCTCGACGGCTTCCTCGCGCCGTCTTTTTTTCCAGCCTTCTCGTTTTCAGGGTTTTCTCGACCCAAAACCACCCCCCCAGCGCGGCTGGGCGCCCTCGCACCCTTCCCGCTGCGGCTTTACCCTTTTCCCGGCGATGGGGACAGTGTTCAGCACAGCCAGGTCCTCCTGCAGCCTCCAGCGCTTCCACACATACCTGGCAGAAACAACGATCCTGCGCGGTGACTTGTGAACAACTTGTTCTTGGAAAACATTTCACCTTTTTTTGTTCTCTTTTTTTTTCCTGGCATTCCTGAAGACAGTTTCCTAAGTGGCATATGTGATAACTGTGAATGTGTTTCTGCTCTCTGAGCCGTTGTGTTTGCAGCGGCTCCGCTGTCCCGCTCTTCACAGAGGAATCTTCACCTGGYACCTGAGCTCCTTGCTCACTGCGGTGTTAGTTCCTAGGGGTCCTGGTTCCCCCTCTCCATGCAAATGCTAAGGAATGCAGGCCAGCRGGCGAGCAGCCAGCAGTGCATGCTCTGCAGGAACATTGCTGGGGGAAGGTTGGTTTAGCAGGAAAAGCAAAAYGAACCAAATTATCACGTTATTTGGCTCGAATCAAAATGATCCCCTTCCCTTCCAACTCTGGGGAGCAGATTAAAAGCAGATATCGTTTATCCTGTACCGCTGCAACAGGCAGAAAACCCATGGGAAGCGGGGCTGGCGCAAAGCAGCCCTTGGAGAAGCCAGATGGGCAATGGGAACTCGCAGCAGGCCCCTATTTCCTAGGGCCCAGAGCAGCTTTGCGAAGCGCTCCAGTCGTGTCTTGCTCAGGCTGAGCGAATCCTGGCAGCCTTTTGGCAGCTGCGGCAGAAACACGATGTTAGGAATTGCTGCGGGGCCCCAGGATCACATAACGTGTCCCAACCTGTGCAGGAGCCCTGGCCTGGATGCAGCAGCAGCATTTCATAACCAGGGGGTTATTACTTGTACGGGTGTTTTCTGCAGCATTGGGTGCTGCTGCTTTTTCCATCGCTGGAGGGAGCACTGAGCTCTATTTCAAGTGTTTGTTAATGAGTGAGCTAGAGGATCCAAGCAGTGTTTCAGGTGGGGAAGAAGGCCCTGCACTTTTTCCTTCTGCCCGTGGACCAGCTACAGAAGCTGGTGAAGCTGCTTGCACCCTGGAAGGGCTCCCAGACTCAACACAGACCTGTAGGAGCCACGCTGGAGGTGTCTTGGGGCATCATCATTTACAGGTCTTGTAGGACTGTACAGCCCAGTCAGCCAAGCACAAGAGAGGGGAGAAAGCAGCAGCTCTGCGTCTTGGGCTAACCAAGAACACGGGCATTTGGGTAGCCCCCAACCTTGCCCAAACCACTGTTTTGTAACAGGCTCCACTGCAGGTAGCTGTTGGGGGCAGAGGGTGCTTCCCCATGCCTCTATCCAAAGAAGCCAAAATAATTTAAAGCCCTGAGGCTACAGCAAAAAAATCTGCACAGAAGGAAATATTGTGCCCAGATCCAAGCCAAGTTTCTGAAGCCAGAGTCTTTGCATCACTCCCATGCAATTTCCCTGCTAAAACATCAGGCAAATAACCCAGCCAGGACATTTACAGGCTTCTTTTTATTAAAAGGCATCTTCAGAAATATATTTCAGTACAAAAAAAAAGTTTAAAATACACAAACTACAATTTTTTTTTTCCAGAGCCAACATTTATAAATTACACCACATTGTTATTAACACTGCATTTAAATACATAGAAACAAAACAGGAAATTCAAAAAGATCCAACGTCCTACAAATGACTATTTACAATATTTAGCAGCTAGGAGCTCTAGCACAGTAGTCAATATGACTTCAATAGGGCAGGATGCTTGGGAATCCCCAAGATGGAAACTTGGCCTGTAATAGTTTCTAGGGATCTGTTTTGCTCACATCTCCCCAGAGAACTTCTTGCACACCCTTCAAAGGTAAAAGCTACACTGTATTTTGGAATATGCACATGACAAGTCTGTGGTCCTCTTGCAGAGAAACCTCACTGTACCATGGCCCTTTGAAAGGAATTAATTTCAGGTCACACCACAGGGATGGTGCTACCTGCTCTGCAAAGGATGGAGTTGTCAAAGAGCTCCAGGCTTCAAGGGGATACGTGGCTGCAGCCAGCTCTGATCAGGCTGAAATACAAGGCTGGTCTTGACCAGGGACAACGCTGTTCTGTCCCTGGCTGTCCTAGAGCTCACTCTGGCCATGTTCAGCCGCAATGATGGGCTCCAGGCAGAGCTCGAGAGGCAGACTGCAACAAGAAGCTCTCCAGCATCTCCTCCAGCCCCTGTGTATTCAGCTCTGGGATCTCAGCCATCTTTTCCTGGAGCAGAACGCATTTCCCCTGCTCCTGGCAAGTTCCAGCAGAGCCAGAAACACACGGCTTTGAAGCCTTAGAGGGCAAGGAAGCCAAATGAGCCTCAGGTCCCCAAATGTCTTTCCCACCAAAGCTCATTCTCACTGGGTTTAAAAAAAAAAATCACTGGAGTGGAGGTTAGGAAGCAAATGCTAAATGGAGGTGTCAGATCCTCACTTCCTCCACAGCGGTGGCAGGAGGAAGGAGGGCCTGGGGAYGTTCACAGGAGAGTGCATACAGCTTCATTGGGGAGCCACAGTGAGAGGGGTGATGCCAAAGCCCAACTGTACCCAACCRTTCCGACCAGGGCAGCAAAGCACTTCTCCGGCCTCCCTCTCTCCTGGACTCAGCACTCAGCWAAGCTGATTAAAACCAGCATGGAAGCGTGCAGACAGGACAAAAGCACCAGATGCCTTTAACTCACTGCAGTGGCACAAAGCAGGTTTGAAGATCACATCTGCATGCTCTGGGGATGGGTCTCCCTGCCAGCARGTCCTCTTCTGGTTCGGGAGCTTTCATCCACGAGGCTCTGCAACACTAATCTGTTCTACTTACAGTGAGAAGCTGATCACTGCATCGTGCCTGGCCACAGTCACTGTCCACTAAAGGGCTACGAGCAAGAGAAATGGTCCTCTGTGGACTTCCTGGGGAGGGTGGGGTTGTTTTCTGTAAACACCAAGTGATGGAGCTCTCATATCTGCACTCCACGGAGAAGGTCAAGTCAGAAATGGCAGCTTTAGGGTTCTACTTCCAAGTCTACGGGTTGGATTTTCATGGTGGTTGACTTCAGAGGGTAGTACCTCCCTTTCCATGTCTTCCAGAAGATGCCTTGTTTGCGCTCATGCCTCTGACGGGGAATGGAGCGGAAGTATTTCCCATTGAGGTTGGCATGGCCACAAGTGCTGAACCACCAGCCACCTATCAAAGCAATGAAGAAGCAGGTTTAATCCACAGTATTTTCAAACAGAGGAGAAAGCCAGGTTTAACGTAACTGCTGCCCACATTCTCCCCACACTGCAGTGCTTTGTGAAGCTAAAAAGTGCACATTTGGGAAGTTCCATGTACCAGAAACCTTCGGACAGGCTTTGTACAAGTTCAGGCCTAGACTGAGCCCTGTCTGCATGCTTCTGCTGCTCCTTTGCTTGCACGCAAGCACTAACTAATCCCTTCAGCAGCCCCATCCCAGTTCTTTGGGCTGGCCTCCACTTTGCTTGGAAGGTTTCCAAGCAAGGTGGCAGCCAGCAGAGCTGTTATGCAGACAGATGCTTGGGCCAGGACCTGAACCGCAAACTTCCCTTGGTTTCAGCTCCTTTCCAGCTCCCTGCACAGCTCCTCCCAACAATTCTTCCCACAGGCTTTCCAGGGAAGCAAGAAACAAGTCGGGCTCAAACCCTAAGTGGTCAAGTGTAGCAGAGCCCTTGCCCCAGCCCACTCAAAACCCCCRTCCTTCTGCTGCAGGCTCTGCCCCTGCGTTACCAGCAGCCCTGAACAGCAAGGGCAGAGGGGAAGCACAAGTGCTCTGCTCAGGAAGGAAGAGATATTACAGACCTGACAGGTGCTTGGCACAGTTTGTGTCAGCCTTGAGATCATGGTCACGATCCCGGGTGGAGAAGGGCAGCTGCCTGAAGTCCCCAATGGCATTTTCCAGTTCTCCAGAGAGAGGTCCCAGCAGGTTGAGTGTGTAGGCTGTGCTCTCGCCACCAAGGCTGAAGACAAACTGGACTGCCTGGGAATTCCCCTCCCAGTCTTCCAGCTCAATCAAGAGATTGTATCTTCCCTCTTGGACAAGGTCATGTATTTTCTCCAGGCCCAGCCAGAAGTCACCTGGAAAACAAGGCAGTTTGCATTGGTTGCAGGCACACAGACATGTTGTGTCAAGCTAATGGAGCAGCAGGCTGCTGCAGGATAGTCAGGACTGGGACCTGGCAAGGACACTTGGTTTGTGTCCTCCTCCTCATCCCAACATTGTGGGTAGAGATCTCCAGGGGCCAGCAAGAGGGAACATCTTGTGCTGCGTTAAGATATCACTTATACCACTTGTCCCACGATAAGACAACAGGTGCTACCTACCATGAAGGTCTCCAAAGCCATTCTTGTAGGCGTCCCAAAGTTGGTCAAAGTCCACAGAGCCMTCTTTACGCCTCTGGATCACTGTCCAGCCACCTTCTGTGGGAAGAAAGAATTTGGTCAATTCAGGGCTACCACGTGCAAGACCACTGTGTAAAATCCGTACRAACACAGAGGCTCTCCCCACTTTACCTGCTGTCATGTCACAGTAGACTTTGAAGGGCTGAGAACCAGCGGGCTGGACYTGGAAGATGCCGCTGCTTTGCTGCCCTTCCAGGAGGAGCTGCTGGCAGCTCTCTGGAAGCTCTGTGGAAAGAAAGCAGAGGCAGGTGAGCTGAGTGCTACAGGTCTCGCTTCCTCAAGAGTTTTCTCCAAGCACAGTCCTAGCCCTTCTGATTCCAGATCTATGCCTTGGCCATTACAGTGGGTACATCACAACAGTGCAGTTAAAATGCTAGTTCCTCAGCATCTTCCAGTTCTAAATACAGCTCCTTAGGTTCCAGTTCAAAGCTGGACACTAAGCCAGGATTTGGCGACCCAGGATGAGCTTGGGAGAGCACAAGCCTGGAGCTTGGGAGAGCCCCAAGAAGGCCCCATGCTCTGGCAGCCCGGCACAAGGAGAGAAGCCTCCCTGTCCCAGCWCGGACATCAGAGCAGGCTCTGCGGGCAGAAAGAAACCACAAGGACGTTCCAAAGGCGGGAATGCCGGACAGCAGTTCAGCACGTGGCTCCAACTCCTGGCCCAAGGCGGGCATCCCTCAAGACCTCCCACACGCCAAGCAACCTGCTGCTCTCCTCGCCAGTCGACCCCAGGGCTGGAACCGCACCAAGCCAGCGGATCCCAGGGGATCTGCAGCTCATGGCGGGAACAGGCTGATGCCGATGGCTCCCGTCCCCTTCCCTGGGGCTGGCCTCCCACCTCTCCTTTCCTCCCACCCGGGACTTTGCCCCGTGCTGCCAGCGAAGCACCCTCTCCTTGGCGCTGTTAAAAGTCCACCCAGGAGGGCCTGGAGAGGCCGGTTACAAAACACATGGCGGCCAGCAGGGACTTCAGCGTGCCGAGGCCACCGTCAAGCGGCTCTTTGTCCGCAGGGGACAGGTGCCCTGGGCCCAGACAAGGCTGGGCCTGTTCCCTCCATGTCCCCAGCAGAGCTGCTCCTCACGTGAGGCCCGGGAAGGATTTGGGCTCCTCACAGCTGCCCGACRGGGCTGGGGGATAGAGATGAAACTGAAGTCACTCCTATGGAAGGGGGATGCAAAGGGGGCCAGGTCACCCTGCTCAGTGTCTCCCCCAGAGCAGCCACCACCACCCTGGTCGCTGTGGCAAGGAGGAGGCCAAGGCAGAAGGCTTCTATGGTGACAGGATGGGGGCAAGCAGCACCCACCTGCCACCATCTCCTCATGCCAGAGGAAGGCCATGGTGTCCTCACAGGGAGGGTGACAGGCCCAGCCACCACGTGGGGACAGGTGGGGGAGGAGAAGAGGGGATGACAACATCCCCTTTCACCCATTTCCCTCCTGGCCCTTCAGRGCCGCCGGCCGGGGCCTCCTTGTCCCCCCGGCATGAACTTTCCTCCACTTGGCTGCAGCCGCTGCCACCGCTTGCACCCACCAGCATGGCCACACAGAGCCAGCCTGCACCGGGGGACATGGTGGCTCTCAGAGCTCTCCCTTTGCTTGCCCACGGGCTCCAGGACCTTCGGTGCAGGGCTGCAGGCACCAAGGAGTCATTTTGCACCTTGCATGGTGGTGCAAGAGGCACAAAACCACCATGAAGAGCGAGTTTGCCACCAGTATCATCCTCACTACCTAGGCAAGCACAGGCAGGAAGGAAAAACACTTCAGTGATGGCTATAGAAACCTCCCAAAGGAAGGCATAGGCATCTAGGAGCTCCGGGAGCCTCCCTTCTCCAGGAGCTTCCTCTCTGCTCCCACCTTATCTCATGGGGATGTTGGGATGGTGCCTGGTACCCTTGCCTCAGCATGCAGGAGTCAGCCCCGTTCCTCACTTTTTTTTTTCCAGGATTTTCTGGGCTCGGGCCAACCTTGGTGCTCTTATCTCTATGTTTTCCTGGTGGAGCAGAGCTCTCCAGGCAGCTGAATGGGATGCAGCTGCTCCAACAGCCTCCGCTTGACCTTTTTGTTTGAGGAACATGCTCATTGCTCCTGCCTGCGTTGCACATCCATACGGCACCAGCCAAAGAGCAAGGATTCGGCGGGGAGGTTTTCCATCCCCTCCCTCCTTATTTAGCCAAAAGTTGGGTTCACAAGGCTTGCTGGAGCCAACCCACGCATGGCACCCTATCTGCCCAACAGGATCTCCAGGCATGACGCAAAGGTCACCAACCCGAGATAAACACCACGCTGTAAGGATAGCAGGGCCCTCCTGGCTGCACCTTACTTCCTCCCCCCAGGACTGTCCTCCTCTCCCTCGCCAGCCCAGTTATTTTGGAGCGCCCCGGGAGAGCAGGGTTTGCCTTTCCCCTACTCGGCCTCCTGCCAGACAGCCCAGGCTCTGCCTAAAGACATGATCCTCTTTCTGCAAGTGATTAAACCTTTCGCTCTCCAGGCTGCTCCAAGCCTTCAACTTTCACATGCTTGGCTCAGTGCCAGCCCCAGCCTCAAAACGCGTGTTCCCTGGATGCAAATAAAAGGGTCTTTCTGAAAAGGCTGCTGGTGGAGCTGGCTGCTGCTCCCCGAGGACAGGCCAGCATCACGGTGCACAGCCACGAGCCTGCCCTTCTTTTGCCAGCCCTGAATRTGGCCACGAGCCACCCAGGGCTGGCCTGACACCTACCTCAGGCTTTAAGACTTGCCAGGAACTTGGCAAAGAGAAGCAAATTTGCTTTCTTTTGGGGATATCTACAGCACACCTCAGTCAAGTGTTGATAATGAGGAGCCAGGATGGCCCAGCTTGCTGGGGAAGTGCCTGGTTGCCCATAGGATAGCTCTGCATTGGACAAGGACCTGGTGGCATGAGAAGATCCCAAGAGCTTGCAAAGCAGAGCTTGGCACAGCAAGCAGCCATAGAGGAAGGGTGCAAGGGCTACACTGAGTACCCTACAAGCCAGCACAGCTTGGGCACTGGTCACACCAAATAGCAAAGACCCTACCCTTAGCCATGCAGGGAGCTTTCAGCTCAGCCCAGATCTGATATGGGAGCAGCAGAGAACCTGCTGAGGACAAATCACAAGCAAAGCAGTGGGGAGAAGCAGTTTTGAGACACTTCTACACAGTGACCACAGTGAGCACCAGCAGGATTTGGAAGCACTATGTTCCCCTTATCTGCACYGTGTCCCACCAACCCAGCTTTCAGACACCTGAATGACAACTCAGGGCAACACATACAAATAAATGGGCGTGTGTTTCCTTGTAGCTATCCCCGAGTTAAGCCCTAGGCAGGATTTCCCCACACATCCTCATCCTCCTCTGTTTGTTTGGCTTGAACTGGACATCCCCAGACAGCTGCACAGACGCTTCCCTGGCCACCGGAGCCAGCCCGTGATTTAGCTGACATAACATGACAGCAGCTGCTCCGGGCCAGTGAACCCTGCAGGAATGAACCCTGCAGGAATGCAAGTTCCTGTCTGGGAGAGAGGCTGCAGGAGGTAGCACAGCTGGGGACAACCACGGAGCCGCTAGCTCCRGGCTGCTCCGCTCCTGCCTCGCGCTGTTGGCAAGTGGGATGGAGAAGCTCCTGCAAAGAGGATGCTGYAGTCGGAGCCAGGAGCTGTAGATGCAATCATCCACTTTCCTGCTTCTAGGACAACTCTCCATGCCTGCACTCTGCAGGCATCTGCTGGAGCTAAGCATCCTTCTCCAAGGAAAGCRAGAGCGGGGATACTTGTCTCCACCGGCACGGAATCCAGACATGCACCAAGGGAGATGGATGCCAGAGGATTCAGCTCTCTACACCCCCTTCCCATCCTCTAGGATACAGACTGAGGGGCAGTTTGTGCTTGACAAAAGCAAGAGCAGTGAACAAGACCCATCTAGAGAAGAGCAATTTTCTCCTTTCTGTCATTCACCCCCTGCACACATGCCAAGCCCAGGTCTCTTTGACAAATACCTTTGAGCAGAACTTCTTGCTTGCATACTTAGTGTCAGGCAGAAAAAAATAAATCCCTCTTAAATCCTCAAGCTCCCACTGGGCTAATACTGATCCAAAAGGCTTGATCCTGCCCATGCTCYAGCTCTCTCCATTTCTGGCCAGGCTCCCAAGCCCTAGTCCTGCAAGCAAATCTCGCCTCCTGAATCAGGACAACTAAACCTTTTGTTTTGGAGCTGTTGGAATTGCTGCTGGTTTGACACAGCAAGGAGAAGTGGCACATGCAGACACTCACTGTGCGGCAGCGCGGACTCCACGCTGGCATTCTGGCTTTGGTTGCTGTGGCTGAGGCTTTTCTTCAAGTTGATCTTCCACTTTGGAGACTGCGTTTTGTTGTCCTTCACATGCAGAGGGATCAGCAGATTGACCTGCAGTAAGAAAGACAACAAGTCAGAACAGGTTTAGCTCAGCCGCTGAACTGAAAAGCCAAAGTGTCAGCCGCTCCCCCTGGAGCAAGGTGATGCTGTAGGGATCAGGGCAGAGCTAAGGCTCAGATTGCCAAAAAAGCTCATGAAACTGGGTGTCTGAAGCCAGAAAAATCGAGGAACCACCAGGATTTTTCACACTCATGAAAATGTTTACATGATAACATTAGAGTTTATTCTGCAGATGAATCTTAAGGCAACAGCCTTGAGAGACTCAGATCCCACCCACTGTAATTCCTCATTTTTTCACTGCCCAAAGCCTCAAGCAGCTCCCAGCTTTGGCCTTTTGCTGCTTTTGCATCAACACTACAGCAAGGGCACCGCACCAGACCCTGAGGGCAAGCCTCTTGCAGAGCCCCTGGAGGCAACAGCAGCACGGCTTCTTCTGCCAGAGCCAGAGTGCCAGCTGGGCTGCCAGAAACCGGATCCCTGAAGCCCTGCACAGTGTGCAGGACACAGAGTGCTGTCCCCTAAGCCCCTGGCCACCACACGGCAGAGCCAAGCACCATCTCACCTTGCTCTGCAAGCTTTTGATCTGCAGATTCTGCTTGTCCAGCTTGTACTGCTGCTGCTTGATCTTCTGCAAGAGCTCCTCGATGCGCGAGTTCTGCACATCCATCAGGGACTGCGGGGAGGGAGGAGAGAGAGGGGAACCCTGCAGGCGCAGCTCACTGTGCCACACGCAGCCCTGCACAGCCCAGGGATGCTCCTGGACCCCAGCAGATGTTCTAGGTATTCTGGGGATACTCCAGGTATCTTGGGGATGCTCTGGACATGCTAGGGGATCCCGGCTGCTGCCAGCAGCTCCCGGTGCCCACAGGCAGGTCCAGCCCCCGCAGCCAAGCTGCTCCCTGACGCCCGCGGGCTGCTCAGGTCCCCAGGGAAGGTCGGCTCGGTCTCCTCGACCTCCCCCCCGCGCCCCACCCCCGACCGGCGGTCGCTGGCTCACCTGCAGCGCTCCCAAGTCCTTGTCGCTCTGGTTGCCGCCGGGTCGCACCTGCAGGACCTGCCGCACGCGCTCCTCCAGCAGCTCCAGGCGGCCGCGGATGGTCGCCTTGTCAGCGGCCACCTCGTCCAGGCGCTGCCGCAGCGCATCGGCGAGCTCGGCGAGCTGCCGCCCGCGCCCCTCCAGCTCCCGCACGCTGGCGCGGAGCAGCTCGCCGCGCTCCTGCGCCTCCCGCGCCTGCCGCACCAGCCGTCCCAGCGAGGCGTTGTGGGCGCCCAAGCGGCCGCCCAGCTCCCGCAGCTGCCCCTTGGTGCGGTCCACGTGCTCCTTGAGGCCGTGGCCGAGCTGCAGGAGCCCGTGGGCGAGAACGTTCACCTCATCCCACGAGGCGAACTGCGCCCGCCGCTCCTTGCCCCGCGCCGCCGCGCTCCCCGCCAGCGGTGCGGCCGTGCCCGCCGCGGCGGCAGCGCACAGCACCAGCGCGGCCCCGACCAGCTGCATGGCGGCCCGCGAGCTCAGCGCGGGGCCTGCGGCCGCGCATCCTCGCTTTATAGCCGCACGGCGGGGCGGGCTCCCAGCCGGCCCGGCCCCCCCGCCCCGAAGCGCCCGGCCCCGCCGCTTTGTTCGGCCCCGTCGCTCCCCGTGCCGCGGAGCGAGCTGGCGGCTGCTCCATCAGCACGGAGGCTGCGGGGCCCCTCGGTGCAGGATGGGCACTGGGGTGGGTGTCTCCTCTCTCCGGGACACGGGGATCTGCCCGGTGCCGCCGGGCCTGGGGTGGGTGCCCGCACAGGGCCCGCAGCTCTGCCCCAGTGTCTGGCAGAGTCTGGAGCTTGGAGCTCCTCTKTGCGCCCTGCAGGGAGAAGGGAGAGGGGACCAGCTACCAGCTGGTCCCCTGCATGCTGGTAGGTTGGAAAGGAAGGAGTAGTATGGCTGGTACAAGGGCTAGTGTGGCTGTTGCATGGGTAGCATGGCCCGTACATGGGCTAGCATGGCCAATGCGTGGGTAGCATGGCTGGTAAGCTAGCTAGCCTCGCCAGCGGATTGTCATTCCCACCTCTGCTCTGCTGCAAGCCCAGGGTTGGGGGCAATTGCTCCTCTAAGGGCTGCCCTCCTTCCTCAGTGCAAAATCCTTTCCCATCAAAGGGTTAAACCACCATCCCTATGCAAAAACCTGAACCGTCTTGCTCTGCAAATGGCTGCCTCCATACCAGCGCTTCCTTCCCGTCTTGCCATTTATTAATTAATTTATTTATTTTATTTTTACTCCAACTTATAGAGATTTGCCATTTCTGCTTCCCCTTGCCATGAAGGAATTCACACGCTGGCGGCTCTGCTCAGATAAGAGCAGATGGAGCTTCCCACTGCCTCCCTGCCCAGCGCCTTCTCCYGCCACCCTGGTGCTCGCGCCGCTCTTTCCAGCAGCCCCTTCTTCACAAAGTGCGTCCTGCGGCGGGAGCTCCCGCCGGCCCCGTCCTCGGGGGGCTACATCCTTGCTTTCCACTCCATGCTTTTCCCAGCTGGCACATCTGGCTGCTGGGGAGCTCACAGCGGGGCTTTGCCCGGGATGCTTTTGGAATGCACCGCTTTGCTGCAGCTTCACACCGCTGGTTTGTACCGGCCGCTCTGGTGGCACCCAGCCTGACGCACGTTTACACACACAACACAATTATACACCATGTCCACCAGCCACACTGGTTTTCCTGCACTGTAGCAGGATGTTAATACAGGATTTCCCTTCTTTTTTTGTTCCTTTGGGGGGATAAAACCCCCACTGGAGCAAGTGGAGCATCTCTTGGTGCAGTTGTGGTTATGCATGATGGTCTATGAGGTTCCTGTAAGAACAAATCCTAGCAGTTTCTCACTCTGTTGGCCCTGGGCCCAGCCCTGGCCGTGCTCACAAGCTGCTTCTTGCGGAAAGAGCTTGAGAGAAATTAGGGAGGGAGGAGGTGGAGAAGGAAGAATTTGGGGAATACCCTGCCCTTGCAACCAGCACTGAGTCCTCAGAGCCCCCTTTTCCTCCTGTCTCCTGGCTGTGGCCTTTCTTTCTCTTTTATTCCACAGCCAAAACTGTACTTTTTTTTCCCCCAAATGAGGAAAATTCAAAAGGATGGAAAAGCCCTGGGYACATCCAGCTTTCTGAGCGCTGCTGCTGGGGGTCATCCCTAGGCAGCATTTCTGGGGCAGCCAACAGCACCAGGCCCCGCTGCAAATCCCCAGGGAGGGTTTTCCCTGCAGAAATTGCAAAAACTCTTCTATCTTTTCCTCTCCTTGCTGCAATGATTTGGCATCCTGGAAAAAGAGCAGCTGGCAGGAGCCATGCCAGGAGAGCAGGAGGTTGGAGTGTCCGCACACTGGGTTCACGACAACATCTCAAGAGCCATCCAAACAGCCAAGTGTTCGAGTCACTGGGACAAACAGGGAAAGATGATTTCCTATGTTGACTATTCCTCCAGGATAGCAACATCAGGAGCAATGAATCCCGCGGGTATCCCAGCCTCCTGACCTGGAGTTACCCAACATCAGTCTGCCCCACTAAGCGGCCTGGAAAACAACAGGGTTATGCCGGGTACCGCTGCCAACATGTTCCCACTGGTTATTTTCTGCCTGGGTCCTGCTGAGCTCATGTAAGATGCAGGGCCTGTTCGGAAGCCACATGATTTATGCATTTTCCTGCGGATGGATTTGCCTATGGAGACATGTCCAATTTGCTTGGAGTCATATGAATTTTTAACAGACAAAACTGCAAACCTCCCCAAGGCCCTGAGCTACCCCGAGCGGGGAATGACCGTGGATTAATGGAAAGGTGTTGTTGGCACTCAACTTAAATAGAGCTGAAAATGGACTGTCCAAAGCGGTTTCATCTTGTGGTGCATTTCTGCGTGTTGCCTGGGAGTGGAGGTGTGTCCTGAACAGTGGCTTCAGTGCAGATCCATGTGCATCCCTGCCTGCCAGGTTGGGTTGGGAGCTGGGCAAGGTGAGACCTGCTCCTTGCACCACTCTGCTAGAGGGTCCAGGAGGGCAGAGCCAGTGTATGGTGTGGGGATCCGTCCCCTGTCCCCTGTCCTTGATGAGACAAGGACCTGCAGGAGAGCGTGACAGCGGGAAAGTGCCCACACATGGCCAAGGTGCAGCTGTCAGCACTACTGTCCCCAAAAGAGACCCACAAGAATGCTGACACYGGAGGGGTCCCCACAAGGACCCTATCCCAGTAGAGTCCCCATCAAGGATGCTGACCCCAGAAGGGATCCACAAGGATCCTGTCCCAGGAGGGTCCCCACAAGGATGCAGACTCCAGATTGTACCCCACAAGGACCTGCTTGTCCCATCAGGGTCCCACAAGGATTCTGACCCCGGCAGGGTCCCCACAAAGACCCTGTCCCAGCCCAGCGGATCCAGGAGCCTTTGGGACCCCAAACACCCCAGGGAGCAGCAAGATGCCCTTGCCTKCAGCACCACCCTGCTCAGGTCTCTACACGCTCCCGTGGGATATGCCCAGCTGGGGTCAACCCTGAGGCCCCAGCAGAACCTTGGGAACAGATGAGGAGACTCCAGAGCAGGTTATTTGCGGGGAGGAGGTCTCCATGCAGACCCTTCACTCCATAGCCACCCCCTGCATGGGACCTGAGGGCAGAATGGGGGATTTTCTTCGCTCTGAGGCCCTTCACCCCCCAGACTTCTCCCGCACGACTCCCCCAGGCCCCCTTCTCATGGCAAATAAACATTTTGCAGTGCCTGATGAGCCACCGTGAGCTGCGATGAGCATCTTTGTTCTCAGCCTTTCTCCGCTGCCCTCCTTCCCACGCGGAGCCAGCAGGGCAGTGGGCGAAAGTTCAGCGCCGGCCGAAGCCGAGGAAATTCCTGCAGCTGCCGCGCGCCGTGCCTGTGTGAGCCGGAGGGACGCGCGAGACGCCGCTCGGCGGGAAGGCGCAGCCCGCCGGCCCTCGCTTTGTTGCTAGCAACAGCAAAGCCAAGGGCGACTCCAGCAAAGGGGAATAGGGCAGGAGTGAATCAGCGCGATGCGGAGAGAAATTTAGGTCATCCTGAGAAGCGGTTGTGCCTGGTGCAGCGGAGGCTGGGGCACGTCCAACGGGAATCTCCCGGCGGCTCCCGGCTGGGCGCAGCAGGCACGTCTCACCCGGACGCGCGCTGGCAGGAGTCCCGGCCAGAGCCCAGCACCTCCATCCGGGCTTGGTCTCAAGTCAAAGCCAGCCGTGGCAGTGATTTGTGTGTCACACGTCTGTGGAGCACAGCGCTGCTGGCTATGTGGTTCTGGCACATGGAAGAGATGGATACGGGCGTCCCTTACTCCTCCCGAGCGTGAACTTCCAAACACAACTCCGTCATGGGGTGGTTGTCCTGTTCCGGAGAAGGGCTGTACGACACAGTGAGGGAGCAGCCCCAGTGCTGGATGGCCCTGTGCCGTGTCCAGCTGAACAGGATGCACCCCAGGGATGCTTGGATTTCTTGGGCCAGAAACCTCCTCCCCAAAGCTGCAGCTCATAGCTTAGGGCCACTCACCTCGGCCAGTTCAGAAGGGCTTCTCCTCCTGAAGGTGCTTCCTCTTGATGGAGATTTACTTCCAAGCAGAATGAGTCATGAATGACCRATGGAAAATTCCTTGGGTTTCCAGCAAGGCCCAAATGCATCATGAGTGTGATGACGCCCCCCCGGGCTCCATTTCTATGTTCCTTCTTCCAGCCTTCCCTGCCAGCAGCCAAAKGAACCTCACGTAGATGCCTGGCCAAATAAGACCCATATCTGATGGGTGACAACTGCCGGAAGGCGGAACTCCAGCCCATAATATCACACTCAGGCTCCAGGGGACAGGGTGGAGGTATCAGCTTTGGCTGCATTCACCCGTTCACCCATTTCTAATACAGAGTCCTCCTGAGTGCGGGAGGTTCTCGTGGACTATTAGTCAGGAGCAAGGAGGCCAGTTTTCATAGTCACCTTAAGAATAAAGGGCCATTGACACTCCGCTCTCATTCCACCGKACTCCTTGTTTTCCTGGCAGGCTCAATGGA
This sequence comes from Nothoprocta perdicaria, assembly GCF_003342845.1. Classification (NCBI taxonomy): domain Eukaryota; kingdom Metazoa; phylum Chordata; class Aves; order Tinamiformes; family Tinamidae; genus Nothoprocta; species Nothoprocta perdicaria. Next base: position 1,434,224 of record NW_020454727.1, read on the forward strand.
AGTTATGCAAATCTTTGCTGCCCTTTATTCCTCCTGCCATCCCCAGGACCCCTCAGGGAGCTCTAAGGTTACTGTGTAGAAGGTCACACTCACCAGAAGACAGGAAATCAGAGGTCTTGGTTAACGTGGGAGGCTTGGCAGCCGGAGAAATCACACTCTTGTTTTTATAGTCATCTTTCAGTTTAAACAACATGCGTTTCGAATTACTGGCTCTTGGCGGCCGCACTCGCAGCTCGCTCATGCAGAGAGCTCCAGGTCTCCCGAGAGGGACGTTTCACATCAGAGCATCTTGCCCTTGGTTTACACTCCAGGATGCACGTTAAGGACGAAGCTCCGTGCTGTGCGAGTCCTTTTATTTTGCTGGTCTTTGGAAGGGAACAGCAGTACCCAGTGCGGCGGGTCCACGTGAGCATGATCATCCTGCTCAGGACCCTGGTGTCTTTTCCATCAGGTCATCTGATGACGTGAAGGACTCATCAAGATAACTGTGGAACAAGAAAAACCTTTTCTGGAGGCTCTACCTGTTTCCAGGAAGCTGGAAAGAAGCTTGTTTTAGCCTGYCTGGAAAAAGAGGCTCGGGAGAAGCCCAGTGAAACCCTCATTTCCATAGGCCTCCTTGGGAAAAGGAGCTTTTTAATTAAAGACAAACATCTTATTTCTCAAAGCAACGATGGTGGCTTCCTATCTACATTTGCCCAGGAACAGGACAGAGGCTTTGGTAGAGTCTTCAGTGGGTGTCACGGTGCATGAGATTCCCCTAGATGTTTCCSAAAGCCCTTTCATTTCCTCTACCTTTGCACGCAGTCTGTGATGCCGACGATCCCTTCCTGTCCCTCGAACCCTCCTCTGGGCCGAGGGACAGGGCGGCTCTGGCCCCGCTTGCCGGTTATCAGCGGGCACCACTAATGTCCATGACCCCGTYGTCCTGCTGCCAGAAACCCTCCTGAGCTGCTTCTGCTGACACGCCACAAAGCTCTTTTATTGATTTTTTTGGTGTGCTGTAACCCTCGGGGTCACTTCTGCTGCCCAGAAAGGTTTCCATTCACCCCAGGACATCAGAGATGGCCAAGTAMACTCTTCCAGGTGCCACATGCATCACACGTTGTGCTCGTGAAGTTGTCCCCTCCTTCAGAATGCAGGTCCCCAGCTCTTCAGAGCTCCATCCCGAGCAGCTGAGAACAAGCTTTCTTCCTGTGGACAATTTCCAAGTGGGTATATAAAGGAGTTTAAGCTTTATCTGAAYTTTTCCTGCATTTTCGCACTTTGATCCCCACCCCATGGGACATGTGGGTGTTAAATGCTGAAAAAAAATTTTTTCTTCTTTTTTTTTTTCCTCCAGTGAAAGCTTAAAAAAAAAAGAACGAAGAAGCTCCAAAGCAGATGATTTTCCAGCAGATAGTTTCCCAGCAGCCTTGCTGGTGAAACAGCACTGAAGTCCATAGCCCAGGAAGCTCTGGCAGGGCTGCACACCAGCAGAGACAGGGAGGTAGGAGGTAGGGATTGATCCAATCGACAGCCCTGAGCTCTTTTCCCTCCTCAACAGTGATCTCAGTGGTTTCTCCATTTCCTTAGGTGTAAACTGAGCATTTCCCTGCCTGCCAGGTGGATCGGGGCTCTCATCCAGCCCGTATCTCTCTCACGGGGCTTAGTTTCATGAACAGGAGGCACCAGGCATGGGGACACGGGGCTTGGGGGACATCCTGGAGTCCAGGCCCCATCATTCAGAGTGTTTTGGGGAGCTGGGGACACTTGGCACATCCGGATGTCTGGAGTCCTTCTGCCTGGACCAGYGCACAGACCATATGTCTTGGAAGGCCCTTCATGTCCTTGAGCTCGTCCTTGGGGCTCACCAGGGCCCTCCCATAGAAGCAATGGGGTAAACCGGTGTCACAGCAACCTTCATCCCTCCATGCCTTCACATGGAACCATCCTATAAATATCTCCCACCAGAAGAACATTTCCAGGTTGGAAATTTCAGCTTTCCCTTATGTTCTCTTGCAGCGCCAAGGCGAAGGAGCATATGGCAACAAGGCAGCTCTGCTCGGGCATGGCTGGCGTAGAGCAACCTCRGGTTGCTTTTCTTCTCGTAGAAAACAAATGTGGTGGGATTATAATTTTTTCTTCCCCCGGTAGAGATGGGCTTTTCAATCTGTGGGACTTTGCTCTGCAGCGGTAACAAATCCGCAGCAGGGCAAAGTCTGGGGCTGAGCTTTTAGATAAGATGCTGTCTTTGAACCAGCTCACCTGTCAGGCCGTGAGCATGTGCCCCGTGTTGCTGCATGGATTTGGCACCTAGTGATACTCCTGGTCACAGGAAGGATAAACAAGTATCCGTGGAAAAAAAAAAAAAGCCAGATCCCAAGAAACGTTCCAGGAGGATCCGGCGGCAGGGAAATTGCTTCCTCGTTGCACAAATCAACCAGAGAAAAGTGAAACTAGGAAGCCCTCAAAAAAAAAAAAGAAAAAAAGAAAAAAAAAGGACATTTCTCATCAAAGTGACTCAGGATGTCAAAATAGCTGCAGCAAGCAGTGACATGCTGAGATCATGGGACACGCCAGATTCGGCAGTTCAAACTGAAACCTGACATTTGCTTTCTGAAATGGAGCTTTAAAATCACAGTGCTAAACTTCGAATGGGGAAGCATCTCAGAAGCCACCCAAATCAATGCCCTTGGCCGGGTCATATTTCTCTTTGGAGGAAAATGTGCTTTCCAAAGGAGGAAAAGGTCTGGCCAACCTCTGTGTGTCYGTCACTCAGTCTCCAGTAAGAGGGACAGGATTTCTGATGGCAAATAAAAAGAAAAAAAAACAAGAATAGCAGAAATTTTGCTGCAGTAAACTACTGCCACGCTCCGGGCCGGGTTTCCTGCAGGATGGATCATTGCAAGGGTCACACACTTGGGTTTTATTCCTGCGTGGCTCCCCAGGCCGCTTGGAGCACTACCAGACTCCAGGGTTTCTGGAGAAGAGCTGCATTTCAGGTGAAATACCCAAAGAAGGGGCTATTGCAATATCAAGAAAGCTGCATTTACGGTATTTACAGGAAAAAAACCCATGATGTTTCCTTGGCGGAGGAGCATGTGCTGTCATGGGCGGCAGCAGCGTCCAAGTGAGCACACAGGGAGCTGCCCAGGAGCCGGCCCGGAGCCAGGAGCAGCCGTCAGGAATGCAGCCTTGCAAGACGGACCTATTCCCGTAAGCCAGCGATGACTCAAGCCTAGGAAACATGGAGCTCACTCGTGTCGACTGGGATCATGGGCTGGAAATTGCAGGGAGGCAGCAGAGCCACCGACATCAGGCTCTGCTCACCCAGGGTTTGGTTTTTCCCACCTCTTTAGAGCAAACCTTGGAGCAAAGCTGCAGGGAGGGTTGTTGCACTGCCCGGGACCCCATCCTTTATTTTGGGTTTTGGGGGAACCCGAAGCATCTGCAGGGGCAGCACAGAGCAGTGCGAGACCACAGAGCACGTTTGGGGCTTGCAGATCTCTAGGTCAAAAGCATCTTCCAGCTTTCTGACCTGCTAAGAAAATTAACATTACACATTCCCGTGGTGCCACGAATCATTATGTTAAGTGTCAGGTGATCCTGGTGGCCCCGCTTTGACTTTCAAGGTGACCCTGGATGTCACGGAGGTGCTCAGAGCTGCTCTCCACACTCATGGAGACGTGGAGACATGGATGTCTCCATCAGGCAAGGGCTGCAGAGCCCAGGCTTGGTGCTTGTTGAACCAAAGGAGAACTGCAGGTTGGAGGGACCCTGTCCCCCCTTTCCTGCCCTGGGGCAGTTTCTTAGCTAAGTTTCCTCTCTCTCCAATCCCTGCGATGTCCTCAGCTGGTGTGAGGGATGGACCCTCATCCTTAACGTGTCTCACCAACCCTGCAGCTCTGCTGTCCTTGGACTTTAGTAGGTGGTACAAAAATAGCCGTCAAAAAGGGAAGAAGTGACCTTTGTCGTTTGAATAAATACTTGCCCGCTCAGCGTAAGCGTGGCGTGTTTGGGGGGATTTTGTGGACGGTTCCAGGGGCTTGGAGCCAGACCTGGGTGATTGTCACTCTCTCCCAGCAGCCCCCATGGAATGTCCCGGGAAAGTTGCCTCCTAATCCCTGCTCCGCTGTTGGGTGCCAGCAGAGCCTCCCAGCTTCCATGCATGTTSCCATGTCTGGAGCACCTCATCCCCGAGCGGCCCGTGGGCTCCCRGTCCTGGCATGGTCCCGGATGCAGATGGGAAGCAGGGATTCYGCAGGGCTGCCATGGGAAGGAGTGTGGCTGCAAGGTGTGTGGGTTTTTAAGGCAAATCCTTTCACCACRAGAGGAGTTTTGAAGGCAGGAAAACAAAAGCTGGACAAGTGTATCCAGGTTGGGAGCTGTGGGGCCAGTTTAGTGTCCAGGGGCTTAAATTTAGCATCAAATAAGATGCTAAATCTCTTCTCCATGAGGGGGGAAAAGCATTCCTGAGGGAACCAAGACCCTCCTTTGGACATAAGAGCCCTAACTTGGCCATGAAGGAGGGACACAGGAGTTGTGATAGAGCATCCCCACCTGTGGGGCTGATTCCACGCATTCCCATGGGAGATCCTGTGCAAGCCCCCTGGACCACAGGGGTGGGAAAAGCAGAAGCACACAGAGCCAAGCCAACAGAATTCCCTAAAGCCTGCATGAATCTTTCTAGGCACTGATAATTTCAAGCCCTTGCCAGGGCCATAGACCGCGCTGACTGAAGGCTGCCAGCAGAAATCCTTGGATTTCTGCTCCAGAAATCGGAGCAGCAGCCGGAGCGCCGGCCGGTATGAGGGGCTCAGCCCTGCACCTGCCCCTGCGACCTCTCCGCAGGCCGGGCAGGATGAAATTAGAAGCAATTAAAGATTAATCTTGGCCCGGGCTCAGATCAAACTTTCTACCAATTTTAGCTGCGTGTTGCTCGGGTGACGACACGCACCCGAGTTCAGGCGCTCTCGGTGATGCAACGGCAAGCGGGGATTTCTGCTGGCGCAGGGCTCTCGGGGCCAGGAATAGACCCTGCACCTGGAGCYGCTCCAGGTGAACCCAGGTTAGATCTAAAGTGTAAGTTTACCCAAGGAAGCAACAGGCAGGTCCTGCAATACTTGACTCTCTGCCTAAAACATGAGCAGCTTCACCCTCTACTTTTCCATTTATTCTTGCTGGGGTCCAAAATGAAGCTCATTATGAGAAGTGGAAATGTTTCCCTTGGAGAGTACTGCTGTTAGACTTTTATTTCCTCCTGGATTTCCCCAAAGGCAGCACTGATCCTTGACTTTTTGAGCTCCTTTTTGAGCCAAAGTCTCCTATTTTGGGAGCCCTTGAGCCTGGAAAGCCATATCAAGTTAACCTGCTGCTGTGAGTGCCACAGTAAGTTGAATTTTCCTATTCCAGATGGAACGGGAGCTTTAGGGACACAGGACGGGCTCTGCTGGCAAAAGGAGGCAGCTTAAATCTCACAGCTGGAGCGTCCRGGAGTCATCGGGAAGGTGAAGATGGGAGGGACCGGGATCCCTGTCCAAAGCCGGGAGCTGCTGCAGGGCCTGGGATGCTGAGCAAGGAAGAGGGAGGTCAGGGCCTCCGTGGAGGCTGCGCTGGGTGGCACCGGGCGAGCCCTGGCGGCCTCTTCGCCCCGCGACAGACGCTGACTCATGGGTGGCTGGGCGAGGGGCAGGAGGCGGCGCAGAGCAAACAGCCACGGCAGCGCGGCCGTCGGGAGCGAGGCCGGGAGCCGGGAGCGAGGCCAGAGCCGGGAGCGAGGCCGGGAGCTGGGAGGGAAGGATCCTTTGCCAGGACGTGGATGCAGGGAGGCTACAGGGCACCTGGTGCCGCAGGGCTCATGTCACCACCGTCATCTGAGCTTCTTCCCCCTTGCTCTTTCCCAGCTTTTTCTCAAGACAGAATCACAGAATCCCAGGATGGTTGAGGTTGGAAGGGACCTCTAGGGATCATCCAGTCCAACCCCTGCTCCAGCAGGRACACCCAGAGCAGGGGGCACCCGGGCGCATCCAGGTGGGTTTGGGAGACCTCCAGAGCAGGAGSCTCCGCAGCCTCCCTGGGCAGCCTGGGCCAGGGCTCGGGCACCCTCACACTGCAGAAGTTCCTCCTCACGTGGAGATGGGGCTGCCTGGGGTTCAGCTTACACCCATTGCCCCTTGTCCTGGCACTGGCCKCCACTGGGAAGAGCTTGGCCCCTTCCTCCCTACATTCCCCYTTAAGGTCCTTATACAAACTAAACAGATCCCTTCTCAACCTTCTCTTCTCCAGAGAAAACARGACGGGATTGGGATACAGGCACCTGCTGCAGTGCGGTTCCCCGGCCRGGCCATCTGTCAAGCCAGAAGTGAAGTACCCCAAAAGACATTAACCCTCCAGCACCCACTGCTAGCAGAAAATAGACCTGGAAAGCAGGACATTTCAGGTTCTGCAGCATCCTCAGAAGATTTTGCCATCATCAGGRATCACGGGGAAGGGGCTGAGAGAAGGCAAGATGCCACGGTGATGGGCGATCGTCTGAAAAACAGTGATAGCTGGAGGTTTGGGACAGAAATTAGAATCTGTTTTTTTCTGCCTCTCAGGGACTGCAGGGGAGATTTTTTCCGCTTGCCCTGTCTGAACACGGGGCTGAGCCGAGCGGTGTCCTTGATGCCAGCGTCTGCAGGGATGAGGTCACCACGGCGCCCACACGTGCCCCGGGCCCCCGGCCCAGACACGGGCCCTGCGCTCCAGACAGCTCCTGGGGACAAATGCCACCCTCCATTTGTGTCACTGCCACAACCACCCCCTCCGCCAACGACCACACGCATGGAGAAGCTGATGGAGACGCGGGATCAACCACGCTAGGACATCTCCTGGAGTGGGAACATCCCTGGTGCCGGATAGGCTGGAATGACTGAGAAGGCTCCGTTCGTGCTGGAGGAGCTGGATGTGTCCTACAAGGCCACCTTGTCCCCACGGTGCTGGTCTCCCCCTGCTCCCCAGTGCGAAGGAGACAAGGATCCATGCTTGGATGTCTGCCAGGGAATTTCCTCCGTTTAGGAAGGAAATGGGGATGTTCAATATTTGGCTGTCAAGTACTCCCTAATCCAGCAGCCGACACCTGCATGTGGAGCAGAAGAAGGTGCTGGGTGCAGACGGAAAGGGCGGCATCCCTCCAAATCACTCTCCTGGTGGGAACGCGGCTCCGGGCGCTCCATGCTCTATGTAGGGCATCCGCAGGGAGCCCGCAGCAGCTTGTGCACAGCCAGAGCTCCCCGCCGAGCCCTCGGAGACGCACCCAACTCATCCCTTTGGAGGGTAGATAAAACTGGATTAAGGCCTGTTGAACCATTGCCAAAAGAATTGCCATTAGAGCCTGGGCAGCTTAATCCACCCTGGGCTAAAAGCTGGCTGGCGGCACCACCTGCGCGCGGATTTGGGGGGCTATGTAAATACTTGGATGCCGCTAAATCCTAGCCAAGCTCATGGCACAGGCCGCGGGATGCTCCTGCACCCATGGGTGATGCCACCAGGCATGGCCCAAGCTGCTGGGGCCGCGTGTTGGGGCTCCTCCGTCGCGGGCAGGTTATCTCCTTAGTTTTCCCCCGCTGCCCTTGCCAGCGTGGTTCTCCGCTGACTCACGGTTGTTGTTTCCTGCCCGTATCTCCGATTCCCCGCACTGTCCTCACCCTACCCCTTGCTCAAGGCCCAGTGCTGCCCACGGTGTCCCTGACCCACTCCAGGATGAGCTGATTCCTTATGATTTTGGAGGAACATGACGTCCTCTCCCGCCTCCGAAATGGGCCCGGATTGCAGTGCCCGTGGCCAGCGGGAGCACGGGGGCGTCACGGGGAACATCTTGGTGGTCTGGCTCCCTGCAGGAGCACAACTGCCCGGGCACGATTGCCAGTCGTGTCTGTGCCCATTGTCACCTGTGCAGCGCAGATGTCCCCAAGTGCGGCACTGAGCAGGACAACCTGGCAGCCTTTTCCTGCAGAGCCGGAGCTTACACCAAGCTGGGAGAAAATCAGCTCCCAGGGGTGCGGGCAGCGGAGTGTGGAAGCCCTTGGGGCTACCGACTTGTCCGGGCATCCCGAGCGGGCCGTGGGTGCCAGCACCCGCCTCCCCCCGGTGCTGAATCCTGTTCCCAGGCGGAGGCCGGAGCAGCCCCGGCGGCTCCGAAGGCAGCGGCACCGGGCGGATGGCTCTGCCCCAAGGAGGTGACGATCCCGCAGCCCGCGCTCCGGGGCCCACRGGCAGATATTTGTGTCTGAGTCACATCTTGCTGGCAGGGTGCAGGGTGGGTGCCCGGCACAGCGAGGGTTTATCCCAGAGCGTCTCTCTGCTAAGACCTGGAATAGAGGGAATGGTCCCCAGCACCCCTATCCTGCTGGATCCAGCGGCCAGAGCTTCTCCCCATGACCGCCAGTGATCCTGAGCTGCAAGATTCCGCACTCCCGGGCTGATCCCAGCCGTGTTCCTCGGCCACCAAGGCTCCTGCTCATCCTGGTGTGCCAGGAACCTGTGTCCCCTCCRTGCTCCCACTCCCCATCAGCACCGCTTCAGTGGGACCAGCCCTGGAAGTGGGGCCATTGCCTGGACGCAATTCCAGAGATTTTCCTAAGAGAGCGTGACAGGAGCCGGGACACGGGGCCCAGATTAGCCCAGACCCAGAGCTGCTTTTAGGGCCAGACTGGGGAGATTCCTCCCTGCTCCCCTGCGGTTATTTTAGACACCGGCACCGACACCGCAGCTGCAAGCAGCCTGGGCGACGGCTCCCCRCGGATGACAGTTGGACGCAGGCGGCCGTGCCTGGACACGCAGGCKCTCCGAGCTCTCCGGAGACGATCCCGGCGCTGCCGTTTGCCCGGAGGCAGCAGATGTAGGTGAGAGTTAAGCGGCRCTGGGAAGCCGAGCCTTGCTGCAACGCTCGCCGGAGCAGCGTGTTCCAGCAGAGCCGTAAACACCGCGGCGGGAATCGACTTGCCTTTATCTGCCCGCAGGACCTTGGGACTAATTTGGGAAAGAAATGAGGGAAAAAAAGAAAAACAACAACAAGGCGGGCGGTTTGTTTTCTAGCAGAGCCAGAAGATCATGCCTCCCACCCAGCCTGGCACCGTCAGGGACCTTTGCTGCCTTCCCGACCCCTTGCCCCGCTATTCCAAGCCATTAACTCACTGGAAAAGGTTATTCCTTCCCCCGGGAGTGGCTACGTTGGCCCGGGCTGCCTGTTGTTCCCGGCGCTGAAAGCTTTTCCTTGCAACACGCTTGTTTTTAAGGCAAATCCTGCCATTTGCAGGTCAGGCTGTGCTGCCTGTGTGCCACCACACTAGAATCCGTGCCCGCATCCTGCCAACCTTGGCTCCCAGCTTGTCACTTTTCATCCAGAAACAGCTCCAAGAAGATGTTTCTRTCCATATCCACCCATCCCCTGGTGCCCTCTGCTCCCTCTTCCCTCCTTTCCTGCCCCAAATCTGGAAAGCTGCATCTGCCTGTGGTGCTGCGGATGCAGCTCCAGTTTTGAAACCCATGTTTTATTCATCGCAGGCGCAACACGCGCGGTGCCTTTGCCTCCACTCTCGACAAAACCAACACTGAGCGGTTCGCGCGTTTATATTTCATGCGTTTATAYTTCATGCGAAACATAAACGTGCGTTTATATTTCATGAGCACGGCCCTTYGGAGCCGGGTTTGGCAGGGAAAAGAGGGAATGGGTCCTGCTCCATGCTTGGCCACATCCCAGGCCACCAAAGCTTTGGGGGCAGCGGGAGCCCCGGGGACCAGCAGGGTGCTGGGTGAATTGTCCTGGGGACAGAGGGATGGAGGGATGGACGCACTCACCCCCAGGGCTCAGGACCGGTACCCAAAGTGACCGGGGCCGGTTGTCACTTGGGGTTCATTTCTGCACAGTGTTGACTTCAAGGTGACCATCGTCCCATTTACTCTTGCCTGGACCTTTTAATTAATCCGAGCATTGCAATTAGCAGCTGTGCACAGGAATGAGAGCAACATTCGGAGGTGCCAAGGCGGTGGTGTGTGGGAAGGACCCGGTGCAGGGTGACAGGGAGCTGCTCTGGTGCCACCAAGCTTGGTCTGAACCTGGGGCTCAGGTGTCCCAGGAGCCTCAGGTCCGAAAATCCCTTTGGCATTGCTTAAATTTTCCAAATCCAGGCGATTTCCTGTTTAGAAATTCCTCCTGGTCTGTACGTGAAGCGCGGCCCTTTGAGTGGTGAGGAAATCTTGCCTAAATCTACGGGGAAGCAAAACCTTTCAGTTTGCTGGAAAAATGTAAATCTTCCTTTTACATGGAGATTGGAAAGGTTTCCTTTGGTTTAGAGCTATGCAAGAGCATCCAGGTGGCAGTGCCGCTCTGGAGCGGGTACTTCACAGCCTTCTTTTACAAAACATTTCAAAAATTCCTCAGAGAAATACTATGGCCGAGAGCTTTGTCCCTGCTCCAAGGGGGTTAATGGAAATCCCCAGCTCAGAAACCTGGAGCAAGGAGCCAGAAGGATGCGAAGGCGGATGCCGAGTAGCTGCGGCAGGAGAAGAGCAGGGACTTTGGGCTGGGAGAGCTTGGGAGATGCTTGGGAGATGCTTGGGAGAGGCCATGGATCCAGCACGGCCCTCACTGCCCGCCTTGCGCAGCTGTAAGGACCAAACCAGGCTGTTGGAGATGCCCTCCACTCCCCTGGCCCCAGAGCCTGGCCCAAAGCCTGCCCAGACACTTCCCTCCCATTCCAATATTCAACCTGCTTGAGCTGGTGTCAACACCCAAGGGGAAACTGAGGCTGGTTCCACCCTGAGCAGCTCTGGGTGCCAGCGCCAGCCCAGCCCCAGCCCGCTCACCGCTTTTGTTCTTTTTCGCTTGGTTTTAAGAAAAATGAAGTTTGGCAGAGGGATTTGCCACCACTCCAGGGATTTGGCCATTAATTTCTAATGGGGATTAAGAAATCCAATCCTTTAAGCAGCTTTCGCTGCCCGACCCTCAGCTCCCCTCGCTGCAGAGACCCCCACCCAGAGCTGAGCAGCCTCCTGCTCCAGGGGCTGCTGCAAACCCGGCCTATCCTCATCCCCCAGGATGGCCTTGCCGCTGTCCCCAGGTAGTTCCAGGTCCCTGAGGGCCAGGGACAGATGGGAGGGATGGTGGCAGCTCCGGCCGTGCATCTTCTGTCCGGAGTCCTCTTGCCACGGGAGGAGGGTGAGTAACAAAAACCTCCCGAGCAGCCCGACCCGGTAGTAACCATGGTGACAGAGCGAGATGACCTGGGGAGACAAAAATAATAAATAAATAAATTTAAAAATATATATCATACTGCAAAGCTGCTCCTGCAGCGAGCAGTCCGCAGGGCTGGGCTTGCACGTGAGGGCGGAGGTTGCTCGTGGTGCCAGGAGGGCCCTGCCCCACAAAACCCCTTCTGTCCCGCGGGTTTTGTACCCCAGCACAGGCTCAGCAGCAGCACGGGGCTTCTGCGCCACGGCGGGTACCAGGTGAGACGGCGGCGGCCGCTGCAKCAATGAGTGCGGGCAGGAGGAGGAAGAGGAGGGATGTCCAGGCCAGCGGCCACGGTGAAGCACGCCAGGCTTGCCATCAGCACGGACTAAATGTCTACGGTTCAGAACCCCCCTCCTCTGGCTGCAGGAGGAACAAAGGCGGCCGCGAGCCTTGCTCTGCGCCAAGGAGCACGGCGCGGACGCAGCGCACGGAGCAGCAGCTCGCAGGGGCAGCGAGCACAGGGCAAAAAGCCGCTGCCTCCTCCTTCTGCAGGGTGCTTCAGCTCTCCAGAGCCCTTAATGCTGGGCATTCCACCCAAAATGGGGGGCACGTGGAGGGGAAATGCTGCTGGAGATCCCAGCTGCTCATGGGTTGCAAACTGCAGAGGTCAGTGGGGTGCTAGGAGCAATTCCAGAGGCAGGGAGCCTGCCTCCTGGGTACGGATTTGCCAAGGGTTCTTCCCAGGCCAGGCTGACCAGTGGGAGGGTTGGCAGTGTTTCCCTGGGATATTTCCCCCAGGAAACACCCGGTTTCCCTGGGAGCCAGGAGTTTTTCTTACCTAGCAGGAGACCAGCACCGGCTGCAAGCACCTGGGGATGTGCCAGAGGCGGAAAGTGCCCCTGTTCTTTACACTCCACTAATGGAAAGTCCAAAGTGGAGAATGTTAAAAAGAAGCCAGATCTGCCCCCAGGAACCGTGTGTGCTGCCTAGGGTGGCAATGACCCGGATTCCGGGGGCTGCAATGATCCGGATCCCAAGGGCTGCAATGATCCGGATCACAAGGGCTGCCATGACCCGGATCCTGGGGGGCTGCAATGATCAAGATCCCAGGGGCTGCAATGACCCGGATCCCAAGATCACAATACATCTTTCCGCAGCCACGCAGGGTCTCCAGAGGAGAGCAGCTCACGCAATGTGCCGTCTTCCAGGCACTTCTGCCTTGGAGCTTTATGAATATTGTAGCAAGGCTGCTCCTTTCATCTCTGCTTCCTGCTGGGGAGCCCCAAACCCGCCACACATTCACTTCCACCTCGCTGTTTCCCTCAATTATTTACAGCCCCTTTCCTGGAGCGGAGCCCTTCCATCAGCGCTTGTCCCACAGAGCTGCCCCTGGAATTTGGGGACGTGAAGATCCCCTCAGCCGCTCTGCAGAGCAGCAGGTTTCCAGGGCCAGGACAGTCCCTTTAGCCCAGACCAGACCGGGTCCCCATTGGGCTCTGGGAGGCCATGGCTCCATCAGGAACTGGAAGCCCCCTGAAACCTGATGGGACCATCTGTGATCCCGCATGTCCCTGCGGCTGGATGGTTCCCTGCTCTCCCCACTCGTTTCATTGCTCACTACCCCAAACTGCTCTGTTTATCGTCACTGCTCTTCCTGACACCAATCTGATCCGAGCTCCCRTCATGGGAAGCCCTGTCCCATCCCAGCCTCCCTCCTGGCTCCGTGGCGGGTCCCTCTCATCGGGGCTTGCTGGGGAGCACCCGGGCTGGGAGGGACTCGCTGCTGCCTGGCGCTCGGCTCGCTCCTGCGTCATGCTCTGAATTAATCATCAACACCGCTTTGAGCCAGGCCCTTTGCTTCCCGAGATTTTTTTTCTTTTTGCACATTAAAAATTAATGGCTCTAAATGATTGATGGCCGGTGGCCGCGGTGCCTGTGCTCTCAGCAGTGCTCAGACGCGCGGGGTTTGCTTTCCCCGAGGGCTGATGCATGTCCCTGTCCCCAGCCGTTCCCTCTGGCACACTGGGCCTCATCCAGGTGGCTCCTAGGGCTGAGCATCTCCAAGGATTCCCTAGTAAAACATGGGGTGGAAAATTGGTCCTCCCACTCAAGCAATACGTAGGAAATGTGGGCACCCATAACCAGTCTCATGTGCTCCAGTACCCATGCTGGGACCCTTGCTCCTCTACCCCAGCACCCATTCCAGGCACCCATCCTGCTCATCCATCCCCAGCACCCATCCCAGGCACCCATCCTGCTCCTC
>NW_020454727.1:1450927-1511994 GCF_003342845.1 Nothoprocta perdicaria
GGGAGCGGGGCGGCCGCTGCACGGAATCGGCCCCGTCACTCCCGCTCCGCCGGCGCTGGGACCGAAACGGGGCATCCCCGGTCCCATTCTGGCCCGGGGATGGGACGAACGGGAGGGCCGCTCCGATCCCAGGACCGGGGTGATACCGGGAACCGCGGGCGCGGCCGGCGAGGGGCTGTCTCCGGGGTGGGCAGCAAAGCTCTCCGGCGTGCTGGGACTTGCGGAATGCCGTGGGGCGCCCCAGGGTGCTGTGGGGCTCGGGATGCTCCCCATGGGGCCGAGGCGGCTCAAGGGGCTACAGCAGGCAGCACCCATGGGTGYGCGGGGGGTGGGTCACACTGCGAACACCCTAAACCTGTCTGTTTGGCCTGGGCGTAAATCAAAGCCTGTCTTGAGACGCACCCTCCCTGCTCGCTCCTGGCCCCWGGGGGCACCTCTGGCTGCTGGCACTTGTTGCAAATCCTACACGAGGGGTGTCACCAGCCCCGCAGGAAYTGGGAGGTGCTGGGAAGAGCACAGGGCGAGTGGCCGGTGTTATCTCCAGAGTAGCAAGTGGACCCCTGTGTGTCCCTTGTTATTCGAGTGACACACAAGCTCCGCGGGCTGCACGAGCCCCAGCAGCCCTCGTTGCTTCCCACCCGCCCGTCCTGCCGGGCGATGACAACAGCGGCTCCATAAATAACAGCCCAGCCCTCAAGTTAGGCTGGTGGAAACATGGGAGCTTTTCCCGTTCCTGCCGGCTGCGTCATCACAGGCACACCTGGCCAGCCGGGAAAGCGCGGGAAAGCCAAGCACCCCTGCCCAGCCAGTACCGCGGTGGTCCAGGTGGCACACAGAGCCTTGGGGACACTGCAAAGTGCCACCACAATGAGGCAGGACAGAGGTAACTGGTCCCTTGTGGGGCTGTGCAAGGAGCCCAAATCCCRGCAGGGTTTGCCTGCTCACTGCAGAGAAAGCTGTCTGCTCTCTCAGTGCTTTCCCTTTAGCTTTGGAGCAGCCTCAGCCCGCGGTTCAGGGCTTATCTCCCAGCGCAGCTCGGAGGGAAATGCTTGGAAACGCCTTCCAGGGATAAATCAAGTTGCACTGGCTGAGCTGCTCTGGACTCTGTTCCTCATGACCTCAATGTTTTGGCTCCCGTGGATGCTGCGCGAGCGCCAGCAGCACGTCCAGCCCCGCGGTCGCCCTGCAGTGTTTGAGCACCTCTGGCTGGACCAAGGCACATTCCTGGGAGAGGCCACGCCGGAGCTGGGAGCAGCTGTGGAGCTCCCACRTGGAGCTATTGAGCAGCAGGAGCTGGACTTGGCCTCTTGCCCTGGGGCATGGGAGAGCCCCTTGTCTCCTGCCCTCCCCATTCGGCTTTCTATTCAATCCCTTGCTGGAAGAATGCAGGTCTGGAGCTTCCCAAAACCCACAGGCTTGCTGTGTCCGGCCCTTAGCAGGGACCAGCCGGTGCCTTCGGTTTCTGCCCCACAGTCACCAACTGCTCCCTGCTCAGCGTGGGCATCATTAGCTCGTGACTCGAGCGTGGGGGCGACACATACGGGCGGCAGCTCCCCGGCCAGCTGCTCCTCGCAGGGAGGACACCCAGTGTGGCTCTCATGGCATTTGCTTTATTTTTAAGAGTCCTTGAGCTGGGTGGCTCCAGCCTGGGCCTGAAGCTTCGGGTATTCTCCTCCACAGAAGCAGCCTGCCAGCGGGCAGGAGGGAATTTTCGCTTCACAGAAGGAAGCTGAGGCTGTCCTGGCTTCACCTGCCCCCAGCACTTGCTGCTGGTACAAGCAAAGCAGTGGGAGCTGCTGGGGGGTCCCTGCATGGCCATGTCCCTCCTTGGGCACAGTGTGGGGACCGTGCGGGGCAGTGCAGCACCTGCTATGCTGCCAGCACCGTGGCCCCTTCCAACAACGCCACCAGCGTGGGCTATCCTGGTGGCATCCGAGCCAAGCTGGCACGTGTTTCTTCCCTTTGAAGTGGAGTCGCTGGCATGGGGCCTGCCAAGGACAAGGGTGGCTTTGTGCAGGCAGTGGCCACTTTGGGGACACAAATGCAGCCGCTTAACCCTCTCACCAGCGCGGCCTCACGGGGGGCATCCCAGCTTGGGGACATCCAGGCAAGCAAGGCCTTGGTGTCAAGGGCTACCTGGGCAGCGAGCTGGGGAAGGAGGAGGCAAAGGGCTTTGCGAGCACTGGACRCAGCTCATTTCTGCAGCTGTGCAAATAACACCCTGCCCAGCCCCATGCCCTCTTGCTGCTTTTCCTGGGGCACTTTGCGTGTTACCGAGAGCCTGGTGGCCCCCCGTGCCGGCCTGGCCRGGCTCTGCAGCTTGGTCATCCCACTCTGCCACTGTTCACACTGGGGATTCATGCTAGGGATGGAATTGGTGCTTGTAGCTCACACCCTATCTCCCCGTAGCTGCCAGCACCAGCCCCAGCCTAGAGGGTTTCTGCCCTGGGRCCCGCTCTGCTCACCCTGCTCCCAGGCACCTTGCTGCTTGTGTATTCCCGAGTACTGAYGGGTGGCCGTTTCCGGACATTGTGCATGGATTGGGAGTGTGATCGAGCTGGGAGCGCCATGGGAACGGGGCTCTGCGCTGCTTTGCCGTCACTGGCGTTTTGCATCTTGGTGGTGGCAGGGACAGTTTGGTTTGGTTCATAGCTGAGCAAAAGCGGAGGCTGCTCCTCTTGTCCACCCCACCCCTGCGGGCCAAAAACACGCAGGGCTGAGCGATGCAGGGCCAGAGAGCGAGGCTCTTTGCTGGACTGGGAGCTGGGCACGTGGACGGCCAGACAGGATCACGTCCCTGGGTCAGCGGAGCAGAGAGCAGCGTCCTCGGCGGCTCCCACTCGGCACAGCCCCGCCAAGGGCTCCGGAGCGGCGGCCAGGGCTTGTGCAAGGAGCCGGCCTTGGGCAAGGCGGGATGTCACCAATCCCGGGCTGTTTGACGGCTCTGCGGGAAGCCAGGGATGGAGCCGGGTGGTTTTTCCTGGCCTGGCCCCAGGCAGGACAATTCCCGGTCCTGCAGCGGAAGGGAGCTGTTTCCTCCGAGGAAGCGGCCCCACTCGTCCTGACGAGCGCCGGAGCCACGTGGCCCTGCCTTGCTGCCGTCCCTCTTCCTCCCATTTGATTTACAGCATGTGCGAAGCCCCTTGGGCTGGCCCGGGCACTGTTAAATCACTTCGAGGAAGGAGCGCTGCGATGTATGGAGAAGGAAGCGAGCTCTTTCCCAGAACCGGCCAGGTTCGAGGAGGCGGCGGTGGAGCCTTTCCAGGCAGCCGGTGCCCGTTGGGAGGTTCCCTTGGCGGGCATGGAGCTGGCAGTGCGGGAATGGCTGAGCCCGGAGCGCAGCTCGGTGCAGGAGTGGAGCAGTCCCCATGGGATGCAGAGGTTGCACTCCCTGGGCTGTGCAGGCAGGATCCGGCTGCAGGGGGGTTGGCAGCGGAGCGGGGGGAGCCCCAGGGTTTGGATTAGGGCTTGGCCCCCAGCACAAGTGGGAGCCTCTGTTCCAGCCCCTCCTGCCTTTGCTCCATAGCTAACAATCCCGCATGCCTTCCCACCCTGTGCTGCTGTCCCACAGGGAATTAGGGAGTAGGGAGGAAGGGGCCAAGCTCTTCCCAGTGGCGGCCAGTGCCAGGACAAGGGGCAATGGGTGTAAGCTGAACCCCAGGCAGCCCCATCTCCACGTGAGGAGGAACTTCTGCAGTGTGAGGGTGCCCGAGCCCTGGCCCAGGCTGCCCAGGGAGGCTGCGGAGSCTCCTGCTCTGGAGGTCTCCCAAACCCACCTGGATGTGCCCGGGTGCCCCCTGCTCTGGGTGTCCCTGCTGGAGCAGAGGGTTGGACTGGATGATCCCTAGAGGTCCCTTCCAACCTCAACCATTCCATGATTCTGGGATTCTGGGATTCTATCTTGAGAAAAGCAAGCTCGCTGCTTCATCACTCTATTTTGAGCATTTCTTTGCATTTCTTTCTCTCCTCACTGGGCCTTATCAGCCAGAAGAGATTCTCCCTGCTCAGCACCTACTATGGAAGCGCTGGGGCCGCAGGAACTAATTTTAGAGGTGATGGGGAGGGTGCGGCAGCCGTGCCAAGAGCGCTGGCGGCCGCTCACTGCAGATAAGTGAGAGCTGCCAAACGCCAAGTGCCAAGTGGAGGGGACAGGCCAGGCCCTGCATGACCCAGGCAGCTTCCCCAGGGATGTGGGATTCCCCAAGGACGCCGGGAAGGGAGCTGGATGAGGCTGAGATCCCTCCCGGTGTCCCCTGGGCGGCTGAGATCCCTCCCCGTGTCCCCTGGGCGGCTGATGCAGCGAGGAAGGAGCTTGCCCAGGGCTCAGCGGAGCCGGGACCCGCCTCTGGTGACGTGGCTTTGCCAGAGCTCCTCTGTTCCAGTACAAACCTCTGCGGGAGGATCGCGCCCCAAAGCCTCAGCGGGTGCCGGCGGCCTCCTCCTCCTCCTCCTCCTCCTCCTCCTTCTCCTCGCAGCCTGTGCCCCCAGCACAGCCGCGCTCTGACTCACGGCTGCACTCTCCGGGCGCTGGCAGCAGCTCCTCGGAGCCGGGGAGCCCGGGCGGCCACGCCGACCCCCGCCGGGCCGCGGAACATTCCTTAAATGTACAAACAATCCCCAGTTCGCAGGCGGTCCCGGCCGCGCCGCTCGCTCGGGAAGCAGCCGGGGCGGGAGGGCTGGAGCGGCGCGGGCGGCTCTGGGGAGCCGGGACAGATCCGCAGGCTCGGGATGGGGCCGGGATGGTAGCCAGGGAGCGGGGAGMGCGCGGTGACGCTGCCCGGGCTCGGGGTTTGGTCTCGAATGTGGCTCGCCGGCTGCGGCTGCTCCCGGTCAGGAGCGTTCGCAGGACTGTGAGCCCGCTCTCGTTGCAGGCTGACAGTGCCCTGGCTGGCGGTGGCCCTGCGGAGGAAATGGCTCAGCCCACACACCTGAACCAGAACCTGCCAGGTACAGGCGGCGGCTCGCGGGGGACACGGTGGGGCTCTCACTGGGCAGGGGACAGTGAAGGACCTGAGCTGCCACAGCATCACGGGCTGAACACCGAGCACGTCCTCACCCCAGCACCAGGCTCCCCGTCACAGAGCGGGTGCCTTGAAGCATCAAACAGCTTCAGAATCACAGAACGGTTGAGGTTGGAAGGGACCTCTAGAGATCATCCAGTCCAACCCCCTGCTCCAGCAGGAACATCCAGAGCATGAGRGTGCACTCAGTGCCCTCGTCCAAGTGATTAACGAGCAGGTTGAACAGCACTGGGCCCAGTACTCACCCTGGGGGACACCACTGGCCACAGGCCTCTGCCCTGGAGCTGGCTGTGAAGCTGCCGTGGTAGCAGGAGCAAGCCACCCTTGTGTCATCATGCAGCTGTACCGCGGGATGCAGATTCCAGCTCACCCAGGACAGCTCGGTTGGAAAACCTTCCCCTGCCGGTTGCATCCCAGCTTCTCCCTGCTTGTCTTGCAGATCTTGGTGGCCCCTTCTTGTACAGGGACCAGGATGATGGTGAGAAGAGCTCGTACTCAGTAGAGACGCCCTATGGCTTCCTCTTGGACCTGGATTTCCTAAAATACGTCGATGACATCGAGAGCGGCCAAACGCTCAAGAAAGTGCCCCTGCCTCGGAGGGCCAAGGGGGCCCGGCAGCCCCTCGGCGCGCTGCGCAGCCCCGGCGGCCAGACGAGCGGCTGGACATCCACCGAGTCCCTCACATCCACGACCAGCGAGGAGGGGAGGCCAGCGGCACTGCCGTCACCGCAGGGCTGTGCGGCCTCGGAGCCTCCGGGCAAGCAGGCCTCGCAGCCCGCGTCCCCATCGCCAGCGCCGAGGCTGCTCCCGCCGCCCGCCTGCAAGGGCCCCCTGAGGAACCCCCGCGTGGAGAAGACATTGCTGGAGACGAGCAGGAGGCTGGAGCAGGAGCAGGGCCACTTGCTGGAGAGCGGGACTCTCGTCCCACCGGGACTGGCCCCGACCCCGTCACCCGTGGGCGTCCCCTCGGGCGGCAGCGGCGCCGGGCAGGCGGCGCCCGGCTGCGGCAGGCTGAGCCCCAGCGCCTCGGGGCGCAGCACGCCGGGCGCCGCGCCGCTGCAGCACGTGCGCGAGCAGATGGCGACGGCGCTGCGGCAGCTCCGCGAGCTGGAGGAGCAGGTGAAGGCCATCCCCGCGCTGCAGAGGAGGATCTGCGAGCTCACGCGCGAGAAGGCCGTGCTGCTGGAAAAGTTGGCGGCGGAGCCGCGCTCGGCGCCGGGCCGCATTGCCGGCGCGGAGGCCGACGCGGAGCCGCCCAAGGCGCGGGCCAGCAAGATCGCGGAGCTGCGGAAGCTCACGGAGAAGCTCTGCGTGTCGGAGAGGAGCGGCAAAGGCGGCCGCTCAGCCAGGCCCGCTGAGAAACCCTGCGACTCCCCGGGCGAGGAGCGTCCCGCCAGCAACGGGGGCCCCTCGTGCTCCCCACCGCGGGCGGCCGGCGCCGAGCCGGAGCGCAGGGACGCGGCCGTGTGGGTGCTGGAGTCGGCGCTGGGGCTGCGCAGCGAGGCGGAGCAGGAGCTCGAGCTGCTGCAGCACACGGTGGGCCACCAGAAGGAGGTGATCGCCCTCATGGAGGGCCACCTGCGCGAGGCCACGCGGGAGCTGGAGGAGCTGCGCGTGGAGGTGTGCGCGCGGCGGCCGCGGCGCCTCGTGGACAAGGAGGTGCTGGCCAAGCCGCGCGTGGCCGAGGCCGCRGTGCAGGCCGAGGGGATGAAGGCTGCCAGCGAGCGCCCAGAGACGCTCGAGCGCGCCGTGAGCTGCTCGCCATCCACCGCCTCCGTTAGCATCAGCTGCCGCCCCGAAGGGAAGGATGCGGCTGTGGGGCCCGACACGCCGGTGTCGCGGGAGGAGAAGGGTGTCCAGGCCAACCTCGGAGGAGAAGGGGGGTCCCTGAGGAAGGAGGACGCCTGCCCGGTCACAGCAGAGCTGGGACAGGAGGACCCCGCAGTGGATGGCAGAGCAGCCCCCAGCCCCGCAGCCGGTGAGTTGGTGTCAGGGAAGGTAACGCGACAGCAGCGCTACTCATGTCATGAGGAGTGCCTGGTCTCAGCACCAGGGGCTGGGCTCRCCCCACCAGCATCTCCATGTCCCTCCAGGAGCCCTGAAGTCCATCATGAAGAAGCGGGACGGCAGGAGTGAGGCCGAAGGCAGCAAAAAGAGCCTGCAGTTCGTAGGGGTGCTCAACGGCGAGTAGGTGCCGCAGAGCCAAGAGGGGTGGGTGGTCACCGGTGGCCTCCCTGCGCTGCCCCTCTCCTTCCACACACAGGTACGAGACCACGTCCAGTGAGGAGGAGGAGGAACCAGAGGAGGAGGAGGAGGAGGAGGAGGAGGGAGTCAGCTCCTCCGAGAAGGCTTCAGCGGACAGCTCCGACAGTGACGTGCAGGGAGACACGGACACCTCGGATGAGGGAGGCGAGAACGAGCCGGGCGGCCCAGAGCCGGAGCCCGGGGCTGGGAATGACGGCGTGGCCGGGACGGAGCTCACCGAGGTGAAGGAGAAGTAAGTGCGGGAAGGGGCTGCCGGCRGGGAGGGCGCTGGTGGGGCAGCAGGTTTGGGCTCCTTTCAGAGAGATTTCGCCGTGTTTTGGTGTGGATGCTGGGGAAAAAGCATTGGCCTCCTGCAGAAACTGTTGGTTGGGAGAGAAAAAAAAAATCGGGAAAAAAAAAAAAAAGAAAAAGAAATCATTGTGCTTTGGGGCTCCTAAGGAGAATATGGAGCTAAGGAGGCAGCTGCCTTTTCGTTAGGGGAGATAATTTGGACTGAAAAACAAATTCCATGGCATTTTCCAAGAAAAAATCATCCTAAAAATGGGCAAATCTCTGCCAAGCAGGGCCATATAAGGCTCAGTTCTTCAGCCAGGCCCTCTCCTGCCAGAGCAGGGACAGGAGAGCATCTCTGTGCAGCTCCCCTGGGCAGGAACACGGAGCAGCTTCCCACCCTGCTCCTGTGGGAAGCGTTGAGCCCAGCGCATGTTTGCAGAGACGGAAAGGCAGCCGGGATGCCAGTCCCTGGGAGGGACACAGGGCGCTCCTTGCCAGGGCTGTTTCGGTGGGGTGAGGAGATCCTGCAGCCCCACATGGACACGCACAGGCGCTGGCTTGGCCCCCACTCAGTGTCTCCCTTGTTCTCCCCGCCAGGTTCGAGCTGAACCCCAGGATGCGGGAGGCCTGTCTCATCGTCAGGAGCTACCTGGGCCACCCCGGAGCGGCCAAGAGCAAAGAGGTGGTGAGTGAGGGTGCTGTGGGTGGGACGCCTTGGCCCCTTATTCTCCTGGGTCCTGGCAGCTCCCTGAGGAAGCRGGCTGACTGTCCCTGGCTGGTGGGCACAGTTGGAGCTTCGCCTTCCCAGAAGYCGTCCAGAAAAGATTGACCAAGTTCCCTCCATCTCCAAAACATGCCCTTGTTCTCTGCTCCCATGTGAGGTCAAAGTCTGGTGGCCTCCAGCCGGAGTTTGGAGAGCACAACTTTCTGCAAGAGAAGCAGTTCCGTAGGCTGACCATTCCCCCATTACCCCAAAAGTCACATGGACTCAATTATGGATGTCCTATAGGGGCATCCCAGCAAGGGGCTCTGCTTTGAGAACCTGTCTTCCTGCTTGGACACTGGGGCTGGAGGTGGTGGCAGCGTCCCTCCAGGGTAACGTAGGTGCTGGAGGGACATGACCACATGCCCAGGATTGGTTGTGCCTGGGAATGTTCTCAGTCCCACTCACCATCTGCAGCTCACCAGTAGCAGCCTGGTGCTCCAGGAGTGGTTCCGTGTGTCCAGCCAGAAGTCATCCATCCCCGACACCGTCGCCAACCACCTCCTGGCCTTCGCCGAGGTCTCGCCAGCCCTCCTGGCTCACGTGGTCAACCTGGCAGATAGCAACGGCAACACGGCTCTGCACTACAGCGTCTCCCACTCCAACTTCCACATTGTGCAGCTGCTCCTGGACACTGGTGGGTGGCCTCGACTCCGCTGTTTACCCCTCTCCCCAGGGACCTCACGTTGCTCCAGGTCTCCTTGCAGCTCCCCATCCCCACAAGAAGTTGCACCAGGGCTTGGACAATCTCGCTTTCCTATGAAAAACAGCCCCCAAGATGCCCGAGTGAGACCACGGGATGCAGCYGGGTTGTAGGAGGAGGTCACGAGGCATCACTGATGTCCCAAGTCACCCATATTGCCTTTCCCTCGCAGGGGTCTGTAACGTGGACCACCAGAACAAAGCCGGCTACACGGCCCTCATGCTGGCAGCACTGGCAGCCGTTGAGCAGGAGGAGGACATGAACGTGGTCAGGAGACTCTTCAGCATGGGCAACGTCAACGCCAAGGCGAGCCAGGTTGGTGCGGGCTGGGGACTCTCTTCGCTGCTGCTGTCTTGACTCCCTGTCCCCAGCAGCTCCTGGTGACATGGTCACCTCCTCCCTCCACCGTGAGGGCAGGACTGTGGTTTCCAAACCTGGGCTAGGACGTGGGGAAGGCATCACATCAGGGCTCTCCGGTTGTGCCCACACCTGGTCTCTSGGCAAGATGCTCATAGCCTCTTTGAGAACATGGGGACAGCAGCAGAGCCTCCCTAGGGCAGTGGGACTAGGGGGTCTGGCACTGTCACGTGCAAGTAGGAGCAGCCTGGCAGTGTCCCTTGCATTGCAGGCCGGCCAGACGGCACTCATGCTGGCCGTGAGCCACGGGCGGCAGGAGATGGTGGAAGCCCTGCTTGCTTGTGGAGCTGACGTGAACCTGCAGGATGAGGAGGGCTCAACGGCACTGATGTGCGCCTGCGAGCACGGCCGCATCGAGACCGTGAAGCTGCTCCTGGCTCAGCCCACCTGCGACATCTCCATCGTGGACAGTGTAAGTCCCACTCGAGGATTCGAGTCTTGAGGTGCTCGGGAGGCACGAGCCTTTCCAGCTCAGACGTGCTTGGGCTCCTTGCTGCTTCCCACTGYTCTGCCAAACCTCTCCCTAACGGCCCTTGTGCCCTGTCTAGGACGGGAACAACGCTGTCGCCATCGCGCTGGAGGCCGGTCACAGCAACATCGCTGTGCTCATGTACGCCCAGCTCAACAGCACAAASACGCAGCCCCCCGTGAGTACTGTGGAGCCCCCCAGCTCCCCTGTCCTGTCCCATGCAGCAGCCACGGAAGTAGCACGAGGTGCTGAGTAACTGTCCTCTCTCTCTGCAGCAGGGGACATCACCAACAGGCACCAAGAGCCCTGGGAGCCCAAAGAAACCAGATTAGAGCCACTTTCAGATCCAGCTGCGTGCCCAGAGAGCTGCCACCAGTGCTGGGCTGTATTCACATCCCACCCCTTGCGCCKTATCATACTGAGGCTGCAGACATTTTTATTCTCCTGTTGACAGAGCAGGCGTCACTCTTTGGGCTCACTCACCTGCAGGAAGCGTCCTGGACTCAGCTGCCTACTTCTGCAAAGCCACAAAGACAAACAAGCAAGCTTGGGGTAGGAAAGACAGTGAGATGAAGCCAGCGCTGTCCCCTCCTGGACCCACCGTCACCATCCCTGTGCCAGCTTGGAGCCCTCTGAAAGCCACTAAAACTACCAAAGACGAACAAAGCCAGGAGAGGACCAGAAGCTGCCTGCAGTTCTTCTCTGCCTTCTACCTGCAGTGTCTCTGAGGCTGGTGAGTCTTCAGCCTCTGGCAGCTGCAAGCCCTGCTAGTAAATCTGTCACCAGATCCAGCAGAACAGGCTTTRGTCTTTTCTTCCCTCCAAAGACATGGAAAACTTGCAAGTTTCAGGGGGTTTAAAAGGGSAGGTGGAATATAAAACCTCCCGGCTTAAGGCAGGAGGAAAAGGTCAAACAAAGCATTTTTGCCAGGGAAGAAAACTGCAAGATCGCACCAGATTTTCAGCTTGCAAGGAACCTGGCTAGGTCCTGGATCTGCTGCCCAGTGCTGGAAGGTGAAGCCCACTATATTGATCACAGAAGGAACAGGAGAGCTGATTAAGACTGCCTTAAAAATACCCTGGGAGCATTCCCAAACTCAAATACTCACTGCCTTTTTCTCCAGCATTTCCTTCCCTGGCTGACATCTGAATTTTCCCTAACACAGTCTCTCTCTCTCTCTCTCTCTCACACACACACACACACACTCACACACGAAATATATATTGCTTAGTCAAAAACATAGCTCATCATCAAATCAGTGTCTTGCTCATCAGGAGCAAAACTGGCTGCTAGGGGTGAGTGACCAAGACTGCATAACCCACACAYTGGGAGCAGGGACCTTATCTAGAGGCAGGGAGGTTGCCCTGTAAACACTGCTTATTCTAAACTCTTAACTACTGTGAAKACAAGAGCCAGCAAGTCCCTTTCTGCCTCCTGTCCTACTCAAAGGGGAAGARGGGGGCTAACAATTGTTCCAGGAAAAATGTGGGAAGAGCCAAGAGTTCAGAGAAAGCGTAGTGAAGATGGATGTGTATGTAGAAGCATGTGTGTGTGTGCGCGCGCACATGTGTGCAGCAAACCAGGTGGGAATTCAGGGTAAGGACTAGGAATGCAGAGTAAGACAAGGAAAGGCTTTTGCACGTGGGACAGGCTCTGCTCTCAACCCTTCACAGAGCAGCACAGTGCCCCGGCTCCCCTTTCTGCTCATGGTCTGTCCTCCTCTCTACCACCACTTCTGTGCCATGCAGAGCTGGCCTTRGCCACACAGCAAGCTAGGAAATGCTCCCCAATAAACTTGCTCTGGGCAACATCCCATTCTTGCCACAAACCAGATCCAGCTTTGCACTGAAATTAGTGTAAGATGCTCACAGCTGCTCCCCAGTATTCTAATTCATATTCCCTGCTTTGGTTTCACCCGTTGACTGATTAGTAATACTGATGTTTATTTTTAAGATACAAATAAAAACTCAAGTAAAATTTTGACCTTTTACAACACACTGGCAGTCAGCAGTCTCTCATCTCCTCAGTTTGCTCATGCCAAAGCAGCAGGGCAGCCTGGACATGGCTTCTGCTGCAACCAGTTGCCACCACAATGGTCTGAGTAGGTGCAGGGATATTGCAAGGTCACCTCCCTCCTCATTTACCTGGGGAGCACGTAGACCAGAGGGGTATTTGGGCTGCAGTTGCACCGAGCCACCCCCGATAGGGATTTGCATGGATTTAGCTCCATCCCAGCCCTGTGCTGCAGCCGATGGCTTGAGTCACATTCACTTGGCACACACTGATGCAGCTGCTCRGACAAATCACTAGCCTGCCATGCTCTGCACCTGTGGATAATGTAGGAACTGTAAGAACATATTTCCCCTCAAATGAGGATAAAAAGAGTGGAAATAAAAATGGGTCAAATGGGTCAAGTGACAGCACAAACAGTTGCTAGACAAGGGCTAGCTCCAGAGAACAATATCCATCTAAGACTGTACAGCACAAATGTCCCCCAAAAGGGGGGAAACACAAATGCTCTTGAAGAAAAACAACTCTATTTGTCTCAGTTTAGCAAGCTGAGTGCCTATTCCAGAGGTACCATCCTCAACTTTAAGATATTTAAGTCACTCTCAGCTGCTGGTAAAATGTCTTAAACAAAATGTGTTCAGGGAAGAGGAACACTGTCAATAGAGACCAGGACAAAAGTAAGAATGCAGGATGAGGAGCCACAGACCTAACTCCGTTCCACCACATCACAAACCAGCAGCATCCAACCGGTGGAAAAATGAGCACTGCCACAGGAACAAATAAAGGGCTTACAAGGGAGCTCCCCTCTGTGCCCAGCAATTTTCAGGCTCATCTTTACCTTCAAAACTGCCTAAAATAACAAACCTTTCAAGCTGATGTTAAATCAGAAGGGACAATCAAGATCACAAATAAAGAATAGGGATTTACAAGCTCCCGCAAGGGGTAAAAACACTCCCTGTTTAGGGGGGACCACCAGGAGAATATAATTTCATTTATATTAGCTTTCACAGAGCACCTTGCTGAACGCAGAAAAAGAGAAGCAGCCAAAGCTTGGCTACGAAAGACTGACATCCCAAGAAGGTCCATGTAATTTAATAGTGCCACCTCAGTGGTTATATCAAGGAAAGCATTTATCAGAAGGATCGCTACTAAGGTCAGTGCACTCAAGAAAACAYTAGTTATTTTTTGCCGTGAAAGACAGATGAATATAAAAATTCAAAAATCACCAAAGTTACCAGCAACCATCAGTAACACCAAAGTGAGGGCATTTTATCCCAAAAGGTTAAGCACAATCCCCATAGTAAGCAGAGTGGGTTTCTGTCCTGCTGAAAGCAATAATTAGAGGCAGCTGCACAAGACAAGCTCTAACATCCACACACTCAGTAACTGAGACCTAGACAAAACAGGATTGGGAAAAAAAAAGAAAAAAAGAAAACATTTTATTGTATTCACTCAAAACGCCATCCTCATCTATGGTGACCCATGTCTAGCAGCGCAGGTGTCAGCGAGCGGCTCGGAGGCAATGCAAGAAGTTTCCACCACCTGCAAAAGCAACAGCATGAACTGTTTTGATTAGAGAGCTGCCAGCCTCAGTGCCCGGAAAGGGGAGAAGTCAAATGGGGTACCCGGGGCTACCCACGCAGGGTACCCGGGGCTACCGGGGCAGGGTACCCGGGGCTACCTGGGCACTCCCTCAGCGCCGGCCTAGCGCAGCCGCCGGGCCTCGCGCTCCGACTCGAGCAGCGTCAGGACGTCTCCCTCGCGCACGGGCCCCTTCACGTTGCGGATGATGGAGCGGCTCGTGTCGTCCATGAACTCCACGCGCACCTGGGGGAGGCGACACCGCGCTGGGGCCGAGGCGGGAGCCGGGGGAGCGCGCGGCGCCAGCGCCTCGGCGCCGGCCTAGCCCCGCTCACCTGCGTGCACTGCCCCTGCGAGCCGGTCCGGCCCAGCACCTTGGTCACCTGCGGGCACAAGAGAGGCGTGAGCGGCGCGGGGCGGGCGCGGGGTCCCCCGGCCGCCCCCCGGCCGCCGCACCCTGGCCAGTTTGATGGGCTGCACGCGGCTCGTGTCCATGGCGGCGCGCGGCGGGCAAAGGAGGCCGCACCCCACTGCTCCCGCTTTTATAGCGCCGCTGGCTCTCGCGAGATTTGCGGCGCGCCCCACCCCCCCCCGCAGGCGCCTTCCGGCGCGCGCCCTTCAGGGAGAAGCCAAGATGGCGACGGCCACTCGGCTCATCCAGCGGCTGCGCAACTTCGCGGCGGGGGTAAGGGCGGCGCGCGGGGAAAGGCGGCGCTGGGGCCTGCCCGCGTCCCCGGGAGGGGAGCGCGGCGCTGAGCCGCCCGCGCCTTGCTTTGCCTTGCAGCGCGACCTCCAGGCCAAGCTGGCGCTGCGCTACACCGAGATCTCCAAGAGGTAAAAGGCGGTGCCGGCTGCTCCCCGGCCTGGTCGTGAGGCCAGAGCTCCGCGCTGCTCCCTACCTGCTGTTCCCCCGCCGTTTTTTGCCACCTTTTGCTTCAGATTATCATGTTTCTGCTCTCTGSAGAGCAGCTGTGACCCCTGCACTTGAGGGGCAGCTTGTCACAGAGCTCTGAGCAGAGCGCTGCTCTCCGCCCGCCTCTGCTTTTGACAGAGTTGCATTTGCTTCAAGCACCTTCAACTGCCCTTAAAACCTCTGCAGCTGCAGGCTGGGCAGTGCACCCCGATGCTCACCTCCAGGTCTCCCATCAACAGGGGCCYCTATTTACCGTAACACGCACTGAAATTGTGACACTTTTGCTGCCCAGGACCCAGCCGCCACCTCGGCTCCCGGTGGGTCCCAGCCACAAGTTGGCAGACAACTACTATTGCACCCGYGACGGGCGCAGGGAGACTTTCCCGCCCGTCGTCGTCGCCTCGGCGCAGAAAACGCTCGCTGCTGGGGCTCAGGCCGGCAGGTAGGTCTGGTCTCGTCTGCAGCTGCACACCGAGCTGCCTTGAAAATACACAGTTCTTCCAGAAACTAGTGTTGTATTCAGTAGGTCATAGAGTAATGATGAGCTAATACCTCAGTTCTGTATTTTTTCTTGAATAAATAAACAAATTGGTTGTCTGTTGACTTACCTAGGCTCTCCAGTGCTAATAAAACCCRTTCTTGTGATTACATTTGAGAGTTCTTCATTAACTGCTATTAAAAGCTACTCGAGTCTCTCTTTCTTCCTCTGTCTCAGCTCAGAATCTGCAGTGACAACAGCAGAAAAAAAGCCAGTGACACCAGGGCCACCACTCAAGAAGTGGGAACTTTCAAAAGACCAGCCGTATTTGTGAGAARCGAGTGGTGCTAGATGCACAGCTCATTAAGAAGTGACACTTTAACGTGGAAACCCACACTGGGTATAGCTGCTGTGCTAAGTGTATCRAATTTATCCTAGTTTTGCTGGTGCATGACTAATAAATATGTTTAAAGCTGCGCTGTCCCCATTCTGTCTGTTCTGTTTGAGTTACAGAGGTTACTTGCTTTCAGTGGCGCCTGTTGATACTGGTGTTGCACAAGTGTTCACTAAACGCACAAAAGGTAGAGAAGTGCTGCTGAACTTGGCGAGAACTCGCAGCGTGAGTGCTGGTCACCAGCCTGAGAGCACCGTGGAGGAGTGGGGCAGCAAATCCTGCAAATCCCAGCTGGATGGGGCTGCCAGCAGTGCYGCGGTGCCCGGCGATGTCAGGTGCATGGTGGAGCTCGCCTGTCACGAGCTGTCCCACATCATCCTCTTAGCTTGAGCTGAGCTGAGCCTGGGGCTTGCTGCTCTGTTAGGCTGAATCCCTTCCTTCATGCAGCGGGGCACACGGCTGGGACATGGATTTGGGAGCAGGAACCKCTTCCACTGCAGCCGTGGCCAAAATTTGCAGCCGTGTCTGTGGCAGTAACTTCCCTTCCTCCGTCCAGCCCATGGGGCCCAAGCAGAAGCGTTTTTGTTGTCCTAAATCCTTGGGCTCRGACACTTCAATTGCAGTGAGGCTTGTGCTGCTTTTCAGCATAGTATCAATTCTGTGCTCTGGCCCTCTACATTGAGCTAAGTCATTTCACAGAAATAAAGGTTAAAAAATTGAGGTTAAAGCAGATACAAGCCCTACGTGTCCTTGACAAAAGGGGTTTCAAGGGTTAAACAGAGGTGCTCGCTCTCCCTTCAGCTTGCTATAGGGRATGCCCTGCTTTGAAAGAGGACAGTATATGACAAATGCAAACAGCTAATAAGAACAGAATGAAGAAAAGGAGGAGCGTGGGGCTGGAAATAGCCCCTTATATAAAGTGTGAGCGCTTCAATCCCATTATTGTCTTAAGGRGCGGACACTGAGCTGCTTCCAGCTCCTCCAATGCAAACCGCAATCCGATCAGCAATCGGCTTTGGGAGGCCAGCAGGTGCCACGCGGCACCGGGACGCAGGCGGGGTCCCTTCGCAGCAACTCTGTGAGCAGGGAGCACTTGCCCTCGTTACACATGGCTGGRCACAAGGGACCCGCGAAGCCGAAATTGCCGTGAGAGGAGCTGCTGGGGTGGAGGGCCGGGCACGATGAGGCAGCCGGGGAGGAGGCGAGCGAGCCTCTCCCCCAGTCTGAAGATTGGGGATCCCCGGGGCTTCCCCCGGACCCCGGAGGAAGAGGAGCTCTACATCCCCTTTGCACAGGACAGCCTCGTGAAGCCRTGGGGCTCCATGCACGATGTGGCGGACAGCAACCATCAGGAAGGTGGAATTCCCATCCTAAGGAACAAGTATTTCCTCAACATTAATGTGGGAGGTAAATCATTCCAGATTGCTTGCAAGGTGGCTGCCCGCTATCCTGTCACCAGGATCGGGAAGCTCGCCGTCTACACAGACCCTATGAAGAAGCTGAAGCTTTGCGACGACTACTCGGTGCAGAGGAACGAGTACTTCTTCGACCGAGATCCTACAATTTTCCACTACATCTTCCACTTCTACCGCAGCGGGGTCCTGTGGATAAGGGATGAGATTTGTCCCAGTCACTTTATGGAGGAAATCGCGTACTGGGGACTCCATCTGAAATACTCCCAGCGCTGCTGTCGRATCCTGCTGGAGGAAAAGCAAGACGAGCTCAGTGAGTACCTGAAAATACAGAAGGAGTTGGAGGCGGAACTGGAGCCCCTGGACTCCGCAGAGCACTTTGAAGGTAAATGCCTGGGGAGCTTCCGGAAGAAGATCTGGAACCTCATTGAGAACCCTTACTCCTCTGTCCCAGCCAAGATCATTGCTGTCATGTCGAGCTTCTTTGTGCTCATCTCCATCGTAGGCATGACTTTGAGCACAGTGGAGGAGATGAAGCACAAGATTGGCAAGAAGTGGATGGAACAGGTGGAGATGATCTGTGCCATTTTCTTCACTTCCGAGTATCTCATGCGGCTCATCTCCTCCTCCAGCTTCCAGAAGTTTTTACGGGCAGCATTTAATGCTGTAGACTTAGTGGCCATCCTGCCTTTCTATATCCAGATTCTCTTTGAAAACCTGGATGAAGCRGACACACTTTACCACGAGGAACTGCACAAGATGGAGAACGTGAGCAAGCTGGGAAAAGTCCTCAAGCTCAT
The DNA here is from genome assembly GCF_003342845.1 of Nothoprocta perdicaria. Lineage (NCBI taxonomy): Eukaryota > Metazoa > Chordata > Aves > Tinamiformes > Tinamidae > Nothoprocta > Nothoprocta perdicaria. The sequence continues at coordinate 1,468,427 of NW_020454727.1, forward strand.
CAAACTCATGAGGATCTTCCGCATCCTCAAGCTGGCCCGCCACTCCACCGGCCTCCGCGCCTTCGGCTTCACCATACGCCAGTGTTACCAGCAGGTTTGCTGCCTCTTCCTCTTCATCGCCATGGGCGTCTTCACCTTCTCTGCTCTCATGCACTCCGCGGAGCACGACGTCCCGGGCACCAACTTCACCAGCATCCCCTACGCGTGGTGGTGGGCAGCGGTAAGGAGCGGGGAGCTGTGCCAGGGAGGTGCAAAGTGTGGCCCAGGGGCAGGGGCCGCTGGTCCAGAGCTAGAAATAGGCCCAGTTTTCCCACTGGGTCCGGTTCAGCGGGAAGCCTAGATGTTCTCTAGAGGTCCCTTCCAACCTCAACCATTCTGTGATTCTGTGCTGCTGGGTTCAGATCCTCTAGGGGTGGATGCTTGGACTGAACCGGGCAAGTACGGGGACACTTGGCTCCAACCTAGTCCTGGAAGGAGACCCCAGAGGGGTCTGGAGACCCCAGAGCCGAGCACACTGCAGGTGAGGACAGGAACCCTCAGGCTGCTGGAGCCCCTGGATTTGCCTTGTTCACTTGCGCCACCAGAGCCAGCAGCCCTGCTGAGCCAAGCGCTATAATAAACCTGGGATTAGCTCTGAGCTGACCAACAACTAAAGCTCTTGAGATGCACGGGTTACTGAGGGGTTTTTGATTTGCAGACAAAATGATCCCCTCAGTCACTTCTGCTATTCTAATCCCACTGCACCATCACCAGCTGCCTGCCTCTCATTAACCTCTCCCTGAGGAAATGGCTCTTAGCAAAACCAGCTGCTCCAGGTGTTTAGACAAGCAGGGAGGAGAATTCCCGACTGGCTGATCCTATCCATCAGCTTATCTCCATCCTCTCCCAGGTCAGCCTCTCCACCGTGGGCTACGGAGACACCGTGCCCGAGACAGTGGTCGGCAGGATCGTGGCRTTCGGCTGCATCTCCTTCGGCATCATCCTGAACGGAATGCCCATCTCTATCCTCTACAACAAGTTTTCCGATTATTACGCCAAGCTGAAGGCCCACGAGAACGAGACGAGCCTCTCGCTCAAGCTCTCCAGGAGGATCCGCCTGAAGCAGCGAGTCCTGCGGCAGCTCTCGTTGTGCTGCGGAGCCGAGCCGCGCTCCCACCACTGACTCTCCGGACAACCCCCCTACTCAGCCCGGCCTGTCCCCCTTGTCCTGGCCATCCCTCCCTGCAGCTGCTCTTTTGGGTCCTGTCCCCTAGGACAGCTTCGGGACACGGGGACAGCAAGCAAAGGCAGTGGGAGGTGCTGGAGTAGAGGGACCTGCTGGGAGCTGCACCCGGCCAGTGGAATCCCTGGGGAAAGCTCCTTGGAAAAGGACTCCGGGCAGGACCTGGCTGCAGAGACTGGTGCTGATTTTGGGTGCCCCGGTGTCAGCTTGTGGTCACTGATAAGCAGCTGCTATTTTGAAGCTGTTGGAAAGAGTCTTGGAGTGGATCAGTGGACCTTGCTCTGTAGATCAGACACCCTCCCACCAYGTCCCGGAGTGTGGAGGGGCAAAAGGTTGTGCTGCAGGGTGTGAGGTGGGACCCATCACCTCACCCATAACCCCCCGGCACCCATCCCAGAGCTCCATCACTTCGGAGCTCCCATCACCTCCAGACACCCAGCCTCCAGACACCTTCGGTGCTCCATCACCTCCAGACACCCAGCCTTGTGACTGTCCGCCCCACGGGGCGGCAGTCACAAAAGAAATCCTCCTTTGAGAACCGCAGGTTTAATTCTCCAAATTCATTTTACAAGTCATAAAGAAGTGCAGCAATGTCCAGACGTTTACAGGACGCTGTACAGGCRGTTTCTGTCATATATTAGAGCTCTCGCTATATACATATACAACTATATACAGCCTGCAGGAAGCCTTCACGTAGGTGAGGAAACCTGCGTGCCCTTCGCGCCCCGAAACGGAGCYAGCTCCTCTCCCAAATCACTTGTTGGGTCAGTCTAATGCGAGCTCGGTCCGAGCTTTCCCAGGCCCTGCTGGGCCCATGTCCCCATGCTGGGGACAGCTGACCACATCCCTGCTTTGCTCCCCCTGGCCTTTTGATACCGATTTTGCAGGACGGAGGCTCTCGCAGGGCGGTTTTGCATTGGGGCCAAATCCATGCAGCCTCCCGGGGCTCCCGCAGGGATGGAGGCAGCAGGACGCTCCTTCCTCCCACATCAGTGGCAGCCACAGCTCCCGGCCACCATGTCGTCGTACTGCTTGAGCACCACGTTCTCGTCATCGTCGAAGTAGAGCAGGTTGATGGAGTAGAGCTTGTCGGGGACGCAGCAGGGGCTGCTCACGCCCTCGCTCAGCTTGAGCGCGTTGATGATGGACTGCACCGTGGCGTGGTTCGTGGGCCGCATGTTCTCGCCCAGCGGGAAGGGGCAGGCGCCCTTGCAGTGGTACGCGTTGTAGCCGCGCGGCGAGATGATCCAGCCGGACCAGCCGATCTCCTCGAAGTCCACRGAGAGGGGATGCCGCTGGCAGGGCTGGAGGCGGTCCAGGGAGCGCGTGCTCCGCAGCCCGCTCCCTTTGGGCGCCGGCATCTTCGCAGGGAGAACGGGAGCCTGGAGCTGGAGATCTAGCCAAAATGAGGAAACGATGAGTTAGGGACTGCACAAATTCTCCTGAGTGGCAGCTACAGGTCTCATGAATTCCCTGTTCCCATTCCTCAGGGGTATCTAAACCCAAARGGTTTTAATAATTGCATCTCAATGCATGGGGAGAAGTGGGGGGAAAGGGTTTACACGAATGTTCTGGGCTCTCTGTAGACCATCGGAGCTGCCAGCACAGCGTCCATCACCGTCTCCTCCAACCCAGTTACACCCGCAACAGCCACAGGCACCAGGACCCAGCAGCTGCCGCAGCAGAGGTGCCGGTGGCTCTGCCCTGTCGCCCTCTCCGTGCGGGCACGGAGCACCCGGGACACACCTGGGAAGGCACTGCTGGGCAGGGAGGCTCCGCGGCGCCCGTCGTCCGTGAAGAGCACCAGCATGGGCTTCTTGCTCTCATGGTGGTCCCGGCTGGAGGCGAACCGCACGCCAGGGGGGTCCAGCGAGCCCCCGCCCAGGCTCTGCACCAACACCAGCAGCCCCTGGTTGCTGCCCTCATCCTGTGTCCAGTCGCGGACCTGGGGAACGGAACAGATGTCCCCATGGGTGACCCTGTGGTGTCCCAGGTGTCCCAGCAGAACCTCCACTCCTTGGGCCATGATGCAGTAAATGCAAACAGGGACGGTGTCCAAGTCACCGTGTTGTCCCTCCCCGCACCTCTGCGCCCCCCAGATTGGGGTTGGGGCACTCACAGCTTGCGTGATGGCGAAGACCTCCCAGCCCGAGCCCTGCAGCGCCAGCAGCCGCGTCGCCAGCAGCTTCTGCCCTTCCGGCGCCTCCAGCCTCGTCTTGTCCAGGACCTGGTAGATGCTCACCTGGGGACGGAGGGCAAGGCCAGTGACTGGGAAGCCGGGTTGGGTTGTGCTCCTCCAGGCAACAACTGGCCCTGGGCACCGGAGCGTGCCCGCGTCCCCGTCCCCCCGCTCACCTGGCAGAAGTGGTGCCGCGTGGGCCCATKGCCGGCCCGGGGCCAGAGGCGGAAGAGATGCAGCTCGGCCGTCAGGATCTTCTCGTTCTTGGCTACGCTGGACAGCACGAAGAGGAAATGCATCTTCTCGCTGTGGACTGAGGAGGAGGACGGGTTAGCGAGCGGAGCCCGAGCGCAATCTCCACTCRGGCCCATCCTGCAGCCCGTGCCTGGGCTGGGAGACCCACGGAGCCCCCGGCTCCCCCTTACTCTTATCCAAGAAGCTGCGGACTGTGTTGCCCGCCAAGACGCCAGGGTTCTTGGTGACGCCGTCCGCGTTGGCCACGGTGTTGAACAGGTCCACCATGTACTGGGGCGGCTGCTTGACGTGGGCCGGCGGCGCCGGCGGGTCCTCGATGCCGAAGACCTCCAGGAGCCTCTTGAGCGCTTGGGCTCTGCGGCTGGCRCCGTCCGGGGCGGCGCTCGCCGGCCTCGCCAGCGCCAGCAGCAGCAGCGCCGTGGCCAGCATGGTCCCGGCGCGAGTCCCGCCGGCAACCCCGGCCCCGCGTTTATAGCTCGGCCCTAAGAGGGTCTCGCAGGCAAATATGCGCCCGAGCTATCAGGAAGGTAAAGAGAGCTGATTGCCATGCTAACAAGGTGCGAAGCTGGGCTGCCCRGCGCCCTGCGCCCATTAGCCCCAGTACACAAGGGCTGGGAGGAAGGCTCCGCGCTGGGGGGAACGGGGCTCCCTCGGCAAAGCCCCGACCCGGCTGCGTTTGTTCTCCATGGGAGACTAACGGGGTCTTCATGACGCCGCTAATGGGGCAAACAGGAGGACGTTTGTGCCGAGAAATTCGGCAGCTGCCAGCAAAGAGGGAGAGGAAGGACGGGGCGGCTGGTGGCAGCAGCACTTGTACTGGAAACGCCTGCTGGCAGAACTGAAATGAAACTTAGAAATAAACAATTAAACCCAACAACTGGCTTCCTAAAGATTACAGGACAGTGGCTGATAACCTCTGAGCGATGGATACTAATTAAGCGAGAATCCTGTGGAGTCAGGCTGAGAGGATAAAGCCAATTCCTCACTGCCATTCCCAAAGTGGCTGAGCTGCTACCGTATATGTGGCCTCTTCACACTTGGCACTTGTTTTAATGCCCTACAACTTGGCAGAAATGTTCCTGCTGGCACAGCGGGTAAAACGAGCAGGATTAGAAAAGCCTGTTAGCTCTTAAATTGCCCTGGGAATATGGAAATCTCTGTGACTGAGGCCCTCAAATCCCGGCTCTCCCCAGCAGCTTGGGGAGGCACTGGGAAGCGGACGCAGCCTCTCTCCATCCCAAGCYGGCCAGGATCCCCACAGCTGCAAGGCAGAGTCACTTCCAGGCTAATGTGATTAGGAGACAAACTGCAGGCCAGGGTGCCCCTTGGCACCTTTAATTTATTCCAACCTGATGTTTGCAGGGTGAAAGGGCTGCTAATTATCCCGAATACACAGGGAGGCGATTGCAGGCATGTGGCACAGGCTTGCGTTAATCGGAAGAGGAAACCACTCAAAGCCTCCGCATCCTTTCCTTCCTCTTCCCCGGGCACATTCCTGGTGCCAGGCAGCGCTGCGCATCCCACCGGCTCATGCTGGTCCCCTCAGGGCCAGATGCCCTGTGGAGGGGACACCTGTGTCCCCAGCTCTGCTTGCAGCTGCTGCCCCTTTCCTTCATCTCTCTTGTCTTCCACTTCTGTAAACGGGAGCAGCCCAGAGGCCAGGGACACTCGGGCTCATCCCAGGATGCCCGCGCAGACCGGGGATCAGAGYGCCCCAGGGAGCTGCAAATCGCCCCTGCTGTTGATTTTAGAAGCTGCCAAATATTCCGCGGGTAGTTGATTTATACGTCCCCCATTTAAAATATCTTTAATTCATAAAACAGCCCTCTCTCGTTTACATACAGCACAGACAGTCTGGCGGGGCCCTGCGGGACCCCCCTGGGGCCAGGCCTGCAGCCCGAGGCCGCTGCCCCTGCACCAACACAGGGGTGAGCTCTGAACTTGTGCCCGTCCTAGTGCTGCGGGGCACTGCGGCGCACGGAGCCTCTCCCTAGCGGGACATTTCTCTCCACTTTGCGAATCCCTGCGGATAAATAAGCTAGTGATTCCTAAGGGAAGGGGGATGCAGCCCCCAGCCCTCCCAGTGTCCCCCTTACTGACACATTGGGGGTCCTGCCTGCTTCAGGGGATCAAAAACACCCTGCCCGGGGCTGTTGGCACCCCCAGACACTGCACTGCCCTCGGACACTGCTTGTGAGCACCTGAGAAAGGACAGAGGCCCTGGGCAAGAGAGGCAGCTCTCTCCCAAGGACATTCGACAGGAGAATTTCTATGCCTTGCTCCCTGCTCAGTAAACCATTTCCTCCCTCCTAGCCTCGGCAGAACAGAGCCGCTTTATTTCTCTGCAGTTGGACTTGATTCCCGTGCCAATGACTGCATTCCCAGCCCCGAACAGCCCGGCAGCGGCGCGCACTGAGCGTGGCTGCAGCGACACCAAGGGCTCTGTCTCGCGGAGACGCCGCTCCCACCACCRCTGCCGGACCCTACACACCTAGAGAGGCCCAAGTGGGCGAGCGCCGAGTGCTGCTCCAAGCCTCTCTCCGTGCTCCCCCTCCCCAATCCTGCCCCAGGCCCGCACAGACGCTGGGGAGCAAACACCCACACAAACAGAGGCTGTGAAGGCTCCAAGAGGCCCCTCAGACGTGACTGCGTGCGGACACATCCTGGAATGAGACGTGCTGGGACGAGGCTCCAGCTGCAGTGCGGCTTTGGCTGGGGGGGCCGAGGCGGTGATCCCAGCAGCTGTGCTTACCTAAGCAAGCGGGGCTCCCCTAGGAGCGGCTGCTCAAGCACCTTCCCACAGCAATTTCCTGCAAAGATCTGCAAAACAAAGGCATGAAAATCCCCCGCGGCACCACAGCCGGAGGGCTCCCGCCCCTGGCCGCCCTCCACCTGCATCCCTGCTCCAATACACAGCCCGAGCGCAGCGGCGCGGGCGCCTGCGCACTGCTCCTGTAGTATAACGGAGGCAAATGAAGGGAGAGAAATTTTGGGGCCCTCTCCCTGAGCCTTCTGAGATGCGGTTACCCGTGCACAAAACCTGCCTTAAAGCAGGGAGTTGTCGCTGCCAAAATGAAATGTTACTATTGGAGCATAAGGCATATTTTAAATAAGTACYTGTTTCCTTAATTGTTTTGAAAATAAGTTCTCACTACACACAAAAAAAAAGTTTGTTACTTCATGGCACTAGTGTGTAAACAAATTTGGGGTGGTGAAATACATTTTCTCCAGGAAATTTACAGTAATTTACCTGGGTGATTTTTGCAGTAGTTTGTGGAAAGGGAAGCAGAGCACAGCACGCATCACTGCCAGTCACCAAAGCAGGGAGCCTGCTGTACATACGATGTCTAGTGTGAAATCGGGGTGAAGATGCAATTTGGGCGAAGCTCCTCYGAGAGCTCCAGGTCCTCTTTGAGACCCCGGTGTTTTAAATTCCTCTTAATCCTAGGGAAGTAAATAGCTGCGTGTCAGCCCATCTCCTGCTGATGCCCACCCCGAGAGCCAGACTCCATCCACGCTCCATCCACGCTCCTTTCCGATACACAATGGGGAGCAAACACCCACCCATCCTGCATGTGCAATTTCTGGCTGCTCCACAACCCGCTGGACTGCAACAACCCCCTGCAAATACCCTGCAATGCAAGTCAACTATTCCCATCTCACTTCCACATGATTCTTTCATCCCATTCCCACTGCAAGAGCATCTCCCTGTGTTGGCACAAGGAAGATGCTGCATCCACTTGTGCTGCAGGAGTACAACCCCGTGCAGACACTGGGATAATCCCACAAGGAGACACGTGGTGTGTGGGGGGGAAGTGCTTCCCAAGGGAGCTGTTACACAGGGATGGAGCTGGTCCRTGCGGAAACCACCCCCACTTCCCCAAAGCTTCCAGCTTGCCCCAGGCAAAGCTGGCAGCGGGACGGCATTTCTCAGCRAATGAGCCATCTTCCATCAACCACTCTGCAGATCACGGCCATCAGCCTGCGCCTTCCAGCCACCCAGCTGGGAAGTAAACGTGTCACTGATTCTGCCTCTCTTGGGAAATAAATAAAATAAAGAAAGAACCAAGCTAGGCCACCCATCTAAGGTCAGCCCCCATTGCTGCTTTCCTGGTCCCCACGAGCATGGCAGGACTCTGTCCCTCTCTAGTGCTCTGAGTCAAACCCCAAATCTGCTCTGAGTCAAACCCTAAATCATTTGCAGAGCGCACGCACTCCCACCACAGCAGGAACCTTTGGAGACCAACAGAGCTTGCAAACAGCCTCACACCAGTGCGGAGCGACGAGATGAGAAGAGGAAAGGAAGGAACTTACTGGCAAAGACAGGGCTGTGCAAGAGCCAAGGAATGCCACYGTTAGCGAGTCCTGCACAGCTGCGCCCCGAGAAACACTGAGAGGTCACCAGATACTTACACYGGGCCCTCCCTCGGCAGGCAGGCAGGTGAAGGGCTCAGAGACAAACGGGTCTGCATAGTGCCGGCAAGTGCTGCCACCCTGTGATCTGCACCAACACCTAGGCTGGCTGGCAGTGACGGCATCTCACCTGCAACACGTCTGCGTGGCCGGGGCCTGCAGCAAACTTCAAAGGCTTTGGTGAGAGCGACCGCTTTGGCCCCTGGCCCTGGGTGGCTCGAGGAGGGGCAGGGGTGTCTCTGTTCTTCCCAGTGCTTTCCAACTAATGGAGTTTGTGGTAATGCGSAGTCACTTTTAAGTGCCCCCATCTGAAAGGAAGGTGCATCCTTCAGCCTCACGCATCGCTTTCAAAGGTGTTTCGAATGAGTAGATAACCCTCTTTTGTCCCTCCATCAAAATTTAGATGAAAACTGGCTCTTTGATAACAGGCTACAACCTGGAAAGTCTCAGAGCCACATCAGTAATGACAACACAACCCCCACTGGGGACCACCACATGGAGAGGCCTGAGGCTCCGTTTTYACCTGTCTCCTGTGCTGCTGAACCCTGGAGCCAAGAGGATGCATCTTCCTTTCCAGAATCCGGGAAGWGCATCCCCTTCATCCGCGCAACACAGAGGAGAAATCGGCACAGCTACTCAACAAAAACATTTAATTGTGCTTGGCTAAGAAACACACACATACAAAGAAAAACACATTTTGTAAAAAAAAAAAAAAAGACCATGTCTGGAGATCTGAGGCAGTCTATTGCCTGCAGAAGGCTCTGCACTGCTGCAGCATCCCTGGAGAGAGGCAGGGAGAGCAGCTCCTGAGCAGCTGCTGTGTGACATGGGGAGCTCTTTTCACCGTGATTACTGGGCACAGTTAAGTGGCATACAAAATATTTATGGAAAAAACATGGATTTTAAATAATGAACTTACAACAACTTAAACTTTATACAAAACATTACGGTTGCCATTTCAGTGTCTCAGTCCTAGGAACGATACTCAAACACTCATCCTGTGTGCATCTCTGCAGCTTGTTTCTCCAGAGGACTCCTTCTCTGAGCAGTTCAGTCCAAAGTACCTAAAAATGCAAAAGATGGATTTGGGAATCAGATGGATAACGGATATCCAGGTACATGAACAACCACAACTTGTCTACAAGCTGCCAGATGAATATGTAGCAACTTGGAAAAATTTAAAAATTCATAAAAGAGTAAGAACAAATTTAGCTGAGAAGTATTGCACATTTTGGTTTCTGTTTCTTTTTCAYATGTTCCACCTCTCAGAGAGGAGAGGGACAGGACCAGATAACCCACTAACTATTGAAGAAAACATGGTTCTACAAATGATTAAGCTCCCAAGGAGATGATTACACAAAATATTGAAACCAAATTAAATCAAGCAGAAACTCACCTTCCAAAAAGGCAAATTCATCAATCGCTTCAATAGCATTATCTGCAAAGTAGAGTGACACCAATTAATATAGATAAACCCACATCTGTATTTGCATCTCCTACAAATATCAGTATTTGAACTTAAMTTACATTACAGTGACCAAATTCAAAGAGGTTTATTTGTTCTGAAGATAGTATGTGAAATTATTGGCATAATATTTGATAGAAGAGAATGTTTTCTCTCTCATCTTTGGAAAAAGGAGAAGCATCTACGACTACCTCACCACAGGGGGATAGATCCTTCATTGTAACAACACTTCACCAAGAAACAAATTGCTCTCATACCCAGGTCTTTTCTCTGTAGAGTTTTCCTCTTTCCTTGCTGAGCGTATACATAAGCATCTTTAGCTATGGTTTCCACAAAAATTTCCTGAAAAGCAAAAACAGGACWATTTCACACACAGAACGTGAGGGGAAGTAGAGAACATTCTGCACGCAACGAGATAAAAAGAAAGATCCTACAAGATTTTCGAGAGAAGCCAGCATTTAAGATTTCCCCTTCCAATCCCTAGTTCTGAAAACAGCAGGTAGGATTGTCACGCAGTCCTTTTTGGACAGTAACAAGGGAAAGGAGCGGGCTGAGCGTGTGCTTTAATTAGGCAATTACAGTTGGTTCCTCCTAATGTGTCTGGGAGACCAGCTGCTCATCATCTGTCCTCAGGGCACGATCTGAGTGCTGGGTGCACAGGTGCTTGTTGGATAAAGCGGATCAAGCAACTGCCACTGTCCTCGCATGCCACCCAGTGGCATCCTTGCTGGAGGAAGAAAGCACCTAGGAGCAAGATGAAAGCTGCTGCAGGAAGATCCTGAAATGGAGAGAGAAACGTCTGCACAGGGATGCTTTTGCACAGGGATAATGTGCAAGATTGCATGCTTGTGGGGAGAAAAACAGCTCTTAATATTATTATATCACGGCGAGCTCATGGTAAGAGCTACCCAGCAGATCAAACCTCACCTGTGTGGCGGGAGACACAGAACTCAGAACAGGGTATCGCAAACGTCAGGCCAGCAGACCAAGTTAGGCAGGAAACCTCCCCAAACCAGGCCCGGAAGTTTAATGCAACTAAAATGTGAGATTCTGTGTTTTGCAGCTGTAAAGGCCCAGCGCTTCCTTGCCACAAGGCCACGCCAAGCAGAGGACAAGAGCTCCACAGACAAGCAGCAGGTTTCTACCTCAGAGCACTGCTGACCACAGCACCACAGGAGGTTTGAGAAGGTTTCCTAGCTAAGGGGGATGCATTTCCAAACGGAGAGCACAGCCCAGGCACTTCTTTCAGTTCTCCAGGTTTCTGTCAGCAGCATTTCTGAATTTGGGCTGAACAAGAACAAAGTGGTTGCAGTCCCTGGAAAGCTTCCACGCAATCCCTAGGAAACATGAAAGGACGGCGGCTCCAATCTCCCGTTCCAGGAGGGCACCTCAGCCAGGACCAGGAGCCACCACCGCTGCCCACAGCAGCTCTGGTCATTTCAGGGAATGCCAGGACAAGCCATGGGAACAGAAAGCATGGAGCACAAGCCTCTCAAATCCTCAAAAAATACTAGAAAAGCCCAAGCAAATGGGTCAATGTCCTCCAAACACGGAAAGCACCACAAAATACCTCAGAAACCTGGCATTAACACACGTACTCAATACAGAGCCTGGCCAAGAAGGGGCAGGAGGACCCTCAAGTAGCTCTGTTGCCCTGAAACAGCTTCTGCCCCCCAAAAAGTTTGAGGGCAACAAAATGAAAACTGCYGAGTGACAATATTGGGAGCACAGGCTCCAAGGAGGCACCCTTGGCATCAGCGGTGCCGGCGCTTGCCTGTGTCAGCAACATCCCGTGGGTTCCCAGGCGCCTTCCCGCCTGCTTCGCTCCCTCTGCCCTTCCCTTGGGCTCCTCCTTCGGATGCCGCCTCTGGACCCCTCTCCCTTGGCTCCGGGTAGCTCCAGGCCACCCCTGCGCTGCCCTCATGTCCTGCTCCCGCCTCCCACGGACACCCGGGACCCTCCCCGCAGGGCACGAGGCCCGGCCGGCCGCCTCCCCTGGCCGGGGTGGCCGCAGGGCGGGCGGGGAGCCGGGCGGGCGGCCCGGGAGAGGCGCTCACCGCGGCCCGCGCCAGGACGTAGATGGCCTCGTGGCTGGCCAGGCTCACGTCCGGGTCCGCCTTCACCAGCGCCTTCACCCGCGCCAACGGCAGCCGCGCCACGCGCGCCGGGCCCGGCGGCCCCGCGCCCGCCTCCTCCCCCGCCGCTGCCGCCGCCGCCGGCTCCGCTGCCGCTCCCGCTGCCGGGACGGGCCCCGCGGCCGCCGCCATCGCGCGCTGAGGCGGCCGCGCGTGCGCGGTGGCGGGGCCGGGCGGAGCCGGCGGCGGGGCCGTGGGCCGGGGCCGCCGCTCTGTGTCCCCGCACCTGCTTCCCTGTCGCTGCCGGCGCCGCCGCGGGTCTCGCTGTGTCCTCCGGTGTCCCCCCCAGCACGGCCACGAGCCCCCCCGTTCCTGACCCCGGCCCGTTCCTGAGCCTCGCCGTCACCCTCAGCGACCACGAAACCGGCCCCGGGCCTTTCTGTGCCCCCCTGCCACCATRAGCCTCCCTGTCACCGCTGGCACAGCCCTTGTCCTCCCTCTGTCTGCAAACCTGGCCATAAACCTCCCCATCCGCAGCCCTGGAATGGCCCTGGTCCTCCCTGGCACCCCATGGCACAGCCATGAGCCTCCCTGGCACCCTCCGGCACCGCCAGCCCATCCCAGTGCTCCCCCGTCACCCACCAGTGCCACGGAGGCCAGAGCAGACCCCGAGCGCCGCCTCCTCRCGGGCTCCACTGGGACCGCTTTGCCAAAGCTGGTGGAGTCCCATGGGAGCTGTGCCCCAGGTCTCTGCTCACTGCGGGATCATCAGAACGATCCTTTCTACAGCCGGGAAGGAGCCAGGCAYGAGCGCTGGAGCATCCCTCCAAAGGGGACATTGGTCCTCGCAGCAGGGACGGAGCAGACGGTGGCCACGGGCCGTGCAGAGCTCTGGAACCAGGGGCTGGGCGGGAAATTCCACGCTGCAGAGCCGTGTTTTGCCCCAGAACTGACTGAACCTTTCCTGTCTCTGAGACMGTGAATGGTGAAAACAGGATATTTCAACACACTGGTGGCCTAATTCAGCACCACTCCGTGCAATGCTCATTCCCATCAAAGCCCACCTCTCCTAGGTCTGAAATCTTGGAGGCGTGATCATAACCCTCCTCTGAGATACAGGTTTCTGTATGCAGAGCTGAGCCGATGTCATTACTAGATTGTATTGGCCTTGTCTATTGGCTTTGTACTCAGAAACAATGGGATGGGGATGGCAGAATGAAGCCACCAAAGAGCAGACCATGAATGTCCTCCATTCTCTGCAGGGCCCTTGGTGTTTTGGAGACGCAATGTGAAACCCGTTCATGGTGGCTGTGGTGAAATGAGGACGTAACCTGCCTTGTTCTTTGCAAGAATCCAGCCACCTGATCTCAGAATTGCTTCCCAAATCCAAAGCTCTTTCCCAGCTATCTGCCAGGCCACTTCATGGACAGCAGGGCCTGATGGACCTTAAACTTCTTCGCAGCATCAGAGCCTAGTATAGATGATAGCAATGAATGCAACGATGATGAATGCAAGAAAGCTGCTGCTGCCCCTCCTCTCCTTGCTTTACATCATCAGACTTCAGCTACTTCCTTACGTTACACTCAGCTTCTTGCCAACCATTTGGAAAGAGCCTCTTGTTTCAGAGGAGGGGGATTCCGCTGCCTCTGAGAGACACTCCAGTGGTCTTTAGGACAGAGAAGAGCATGCAGAAAGTGTCTACTGATGGAAAATGGTGAGTAAGATCTGTAGCTGGACCACTTGCTCTTGGGCTGTGACATGTCTGGGGTCAGGGCGTAGGGATTAGGGCAGTTTCTCCCTCTGTAATGCTTGAAAAACTGGAGGGTTCATTTCACTTTGTCATTACAAGGTGCTAGATCCTTGCACCTCTCCAGCTTCTCTTTTCAGACAGCAGCTCTTTTGCCCTGCTGCTGCTTATTGAAGCCCCAGCTAAACTGAAGAAGCTACTGAGCRTTAGACGAAAACTAAAAAATTGTGGCTTTGCTTTGTTTTGAAATGCGGCCAGTCTGGGCTAGCACGTGGATAGCAAAAGGCAAAGTCCTTGTGCACAGCTGCCCTGGTCAGAACTTGCAAAATCCCTGGAAAGTTACTGGCCTCAGTGCAAGCATTACTGGGTGACGCTGAATTGCACAGGAGGATAGATATGAAGAGAGAGAAAGAAGAGTCAATTACTTTGCATCACTGAATCCAGAAGACCACCTATCCATGCAAAACCTTTTGAAAACGCTAGAATTTATCAGAATGCAACAGAGCATTGCATAGCAACAAAGATGATGTATCCCACCATTGCCCATGGAATGGCAAACATTTAGTTTACAAACATTTGAATCATTTAGAAGCCAACTGCATGCTTGGGAATGTTGAAAAAAGTTGCTTTACTCGCTGATTTGTGTGAAAGCTCCACTAATTGGTGGACGGGAAATAATTTCTGTCTCTGCTCTAACACAGACTGTGCTTAGAGAACTCAGCTCGCTCTTACTGGGGAAAATTGAGGTGACTACCACATACCTCCTCCAGGCACGCAAGAGGCGATGGCAGTCATATAGGTGAAAAACCAAGCCAAACCAAAACAAAAACCCACAAACTCAAATTGAAATCCCAGAGGGAGAACTTCAAGATCTACTAGTGGCAGAGCAAACTTGGCAGACCACCTAGCTCCAGTACAACGGGATCTGGTGGTCCTGCCGTAATAGAGTAGCGGAGAGATTGGTGAGGAAGAGATCAAGAAAACGATCTCTGCACAACTGTTTGGTCTATCTGAGAAGGTTCACAGAAATCTAAGTGCATCATAGCTGAGGTCTCTGCCATACCTTGAATTTGACCCTCCTCTCCTCAAATCCGTACTCCTCCTCCTGGCAACCTTTCTTTGGAGGCTTCTGAAAGGTGCTTTTAGGAGACTCAGGAAGCTCAGGGGCAGCTTGTCTGAAGCTGAGGCATTGAGGTGTCCTATTTTATTGTATGTGCTCTGCACACATGAGCAGCACAGGAAATGCACTGGTCAAAAAAAAAAAAAAAAAAGATTAAAAAAAAAGAAAAGAAAAAGTAGGGCAGACCTTCACCTCGCTGGTATAGACTTGGCTGGATGACATTCAGCAGTGCAGTCCCACGTTGTCCTCCAGTGACTCTGTGACGGGCGCTGACTGCTCTGTGCTGTCTCTTCCACTCAGATACAATAACTCCCAGTGCCCGGGCAGCCAGGGCCACTTCTCCTTTCACAAAGCAGGACACATCCCCACACAGTTGTTTGGTTGCTTCTTTATTAAGTGGTGCTTGGGCCTGCCCAGCTCAGTGCTTTCAAAAGAGGCTGCGAGCAAGCAGCCACGCTGCTCTTTCGAGAGCAAAGCCTGTGACACTCGCCGAGTCTTTGGCCATAAATGATTCCCCTGGCAAAYTGCACATCCAACAGCACCGTGCTGTTCTTACCAGTCAGATAAGCTGTGGCATGGAACYACTGGGGGTCTTTTTCCCTGATCAAGGGCCAGATACATGAGATGGAAARTCAATGGGAAGCACAACCACCTCCCCAGTGCCCTGGCTTCATGGGAACCAGGATCGGAACAAGGCGGGTTGCTCCTGTCTGAGCCTTGTAAAATAATTAAGTCTCAAATTCTGTCCTCATCAGCTTTGTTGCCAGAGTGACATAGTCCTCTGCCCTGTTCCACCCTTTTGAAGGTCCCTCATAGTGAACTGAGGGATGATCAGACAAAACAGCCTCCATGAAATTCCTCCTGAATGCCCTCGTGGTTCCATGCACTCTTCCTGGTCYTGTGCAGCCTTCCCGAGGAGATATTTTCTCAGACACATTCCAGGACCTCTRTGGGCAAAGAATGGTTTTTGTGGAGGAGGTTCAGTGTCAGGACATGCCGAAATGATGCATTCTCCAAGGAGAAATGGTTTGGGCTTTGATTTGTTTTCCTTTGTGATGTTTTAACCAGAGCTTTTCTCAACAGTCACAGACACATCTGAAAGGGAAAGAAGCCCTTGTGAGGCATCTACGAGCAAAGCTCCAGGGGGACAGGAAGGGCSCTCAGGAAGGAGGCAGCTGGCCGGAGAATCACCCTGCAGCGTCCCGTGCAGCAGAGCCAGGACAGGCCCCTGTGCCGGGTTTCAAGGCCGAGTCACCTCCTGAGCCCCCCTGGACCAGGAGAGCCAATGTCACCAAAGCCCCTTCATCTCGCRGCAAAGGCCACAACGAGGGACAGACTTTGCCTGCACCTCCCTTTGGTGAGAAGCCAGCGTGGGTTACACCACTGAAGAAGGGGATTGCTCAAGAGGCCGGTTTCCCCCCAGCCACTGCAAAATCAGGAAGAAAAGAGTCCTTGAACAAGGACATTGGAGCCATCTCAGATCCTCCCCAGAGAAGCCCAGCCCTGCAGAAATGGCCACTTGTCAAAGACAAAGGGGCTCCAAGAGTTCCAGCCAAAGGAGCAGCYGTTCTCGCTTCCCTGAATGCTCCGGGAAGCAGTCAGGAGACGAGACATCCTGCTGTGCCTCGGAGGAAGCCTTTGCCAGATGTGAAGGCCCTGGGAGCAAGGCCAGCCAAGCCCAGGCGCCCTCCTCTTGTGGATCTGGAGAAGTTCAGAGCAGCTGCATGTGCTGGGGATGGCCGTCCTGCCACAGGACCCTTGAGGAACACTAAGCCAAGTATGGCCAGGAACCTCAAATCCCCCTGAAAAGGCAAACCCGGGAAGGAAGAACAGCCCAGTTAGGGTCTGGAGCTCCTGGCWGATAGAAATAAGAGAGGAGGTTTCAGTGGGTGGTAATGGCAAAGGGAGCTTTATGCACTTAGCATGTGGAAATACACCTGGGTTTGTTTAACTGGGAGGAAAGAGGGCAAATGGGAGATCCTCTTGACCTTGCCGTAACCGTAGGGTCCATCTCCAAGCAATGCACGAGCGGAGTTTGCTGACTTCTCTTACTGCAGGATCTCAGCATCTCGCATTGAACCACATGGTAGCATGTGAGGCAGAATGGTGCTGCTCTCCCTACGGAGAAACCAAGGCTCAGAAAGAAAGCCTGGCTTGTTCAGGGGCAGAAAAACAGTAGCACCCCTAAACGCATGCAAATGCCCTGRAATTGCACTGATTCTGGTACAGCTCTGGATTTGGAGCATTCACCACATTCCAAATACCCCCCTGAGCCTCTATACCTGCCACTTCCTCACTGGTCCTGGGAGAAAAGAACATTAAGGGTGTGGGGATRTGTCTGTTAAAGCTCCTCACTGAGCTCCCCAAGGTTCCCGAGTACAGAAATGGAAGGAAAATCCCCCTAGGATTCAGGCCTGTAGTTTAATCACCTGGCCTTGCTCTGCACAAAATCTAGCCCAGGGAGGCTCTGAGCTTCAGAACAAGTTATAGAGCAGAGGAGAAGACTTGAAATAATCTCTTGTGACTCCTTCCCATTTCTCTCTTCACCACAGGTTACCTGAAACCAGGTAAAACTGCATCAGYTGCAGCACGGCTCCCACCACAGAGCACTCCAGGGTTAACAGGGTAGGTGGCAAGGTAGCATTTGTATTTCAGTTGCTCTCTCTGTGCTATCTCGGGTTTTCCTGCTTACTTTTAGAGCCCAGCTTGAGTTAACCAGTGCAGAGCGCTGTTATTCCATGTGATTTAGATTTGCGCAAGCAGGAAAGACAGAGCTAAGAACTGGGGCTCAAACCTCTGATCCTCCACTCTGTAGAYGAGCTTTAGTGGAGCACCAGCTTGGCAGGATCATGCCCATGTACATGGCATATGTCATGCAGGCTTGGCTGCATCTTCATGATGATCCAGTTTCCTAATGGCAGTTTCCCACTGCTCCAGGGAAGAAGAGGAGATATATGATGATGTGGAGCCTGTCGGACTGCTTGGGAGAAGCCAAGGGTTTCCACTTCCCACTGTGTCCCAACCCCCGGCGTATTCCCGCTCTGGAGGAGGTAGGTACAGAAGGGGCTGGGAATCAGAAAGCCCCAAGCCCTTTTGACCCTAGGAAGCCAGCACAGCAGATGCTATAAACCAGCTGYTCCCAGCATGTTCTCACATCCCTGGATTTCATCTGTTCCCTCCTTGGATTTCATTTTGCAGGTAGAGATGCCAGTCTGGCCTCTAACAAGRTTGCCATGATGCCAACTGCACCGAGGTAAGAGGTTTTTGTTGATTTTGTGGGCCCAAATTTGCCAGGAAATCAGGACTCATTGCCAGTTTGCTGTGCTGTGGCAAAGCTGGAGGTTCAGTGGTCCTTTCTGGACTTGCCCTGTGGTGTTGTGAGACATCCCAGGACAGGCAGGATTAAACCTGAACTGCGAGCATAGCATTGTAGAGGGGAGCACCTTTGGGTGCTGGGGGAGACCCAGTGCAAAGGAAATGAAACAGGACAGGACAACAGCGTAGGAAGAAGGGGACAGGAGGGAGTGGAGAGCTGTGGTTCCCTGACCTTTCCTGTGACTCTCAACGACTTCACAGAGAAGCCCAGGTTTTTCAGAGGCCGAAGATGATGACACTTAAGGAATGCAAGAAGGAAGAGAAGGCAGACAGGGAGTTTCAGAAGAAATTCAAGGTGAGCAGGAATGGTTTCTTACCCCTCTAAGCTCACCCTCACCTTCAAATTCAGGGGTGAAATTCCTCATTGTGAGGCCAGTGGTGGATCCATGGCATCCAAGGTCTGGGCCTCAGTTGCCAAGAGGCCATAACAGCCCTCAGGACTCCCCCTGAATGCCAGCAAGGGGAGAGGGGGAATTCTCACTTCCTTACTGGATTGTGCTCCCTGCAATGATGTGAGGAAGCCCTGAACACCCTGGTGCAATGGGGTTTTCTGCACTCCCAGCTCAACAACAGCCTCCCTTCTTCCCCTACAGCCTGCCAGTGGCAGGGGGAACTTGCCCCATTCCCCCCTGAAGCTCCCCTAAATAAATCTGGTCCCATAGGACCTTCTGCAGAAGAGGAATCTGCTTGTTTTGCAAGAAGGGAAAGTGATGGGAGCTGCCTGAGCTCTTGCCAGGGTAATAGCAAGGCTGTCTGTGTTCCAGTTCGGCGGAGACATTCGTGTCCTGACACAAATGATGGTGGACCCTGCAGCAACAGAGAAGAGAGGCGGAGGAAAGAACCTCCCCCTCAGACGAGGAGAAATTCTAGATGTCATCCAGTTTACGAAYGAGGAGCAAATCCTGTGCCGAAACAGCCAGAGGAGATGTACGTCCAGGGTGGCTGGGACGTGGTGAGGGTGGGCAGCACCGGTCACAGTTGCCAAACAGTTGCTGGTAGAAATGTCTTTCTTCACACACACACGTCGATGGCTCTGATAGACGGGAGGGGACATCGCCTTGCTGTTAGAAGGGACTCACCATTTATCCCCCTCGTGCCCCTTCTTCTGGCACGTCCTGACATCCTTTTCATTGCTCTTTTCTAGATGGCTACGTGCCTCGGGCCGTGATGCTGCGCCTGTGAGTATCCCCTTCCCCAGCCCCTTCCTCCCGTTGCGGCAGATGTAGTGATTGCCTCGTGTCCAGTGATGGAGATGAGAGGAGCAAAGAAAACAGCAATGAGAAACAGGGTCGGGACACGAGGGAGATGTAGGAGATGAGCTGACCCTTGCCTGGGTGGTGGCAGGTGGTGGCAGCATCCCCAAGGGTGCCCAGGCTCCTCATGACGCCGTGTTCTTTCTCCTCGCAGGGACACGGACATCTACGATGACGTTGAGATTTACGGTAGGTGTAGCAGCGAGTTGCCCCCTYGGCTCCTTGTGGGGGCTGGAGCTGCCTGCCCGAGGTCCGAGCACTGCTCCCTCTGCACAGGGAAGGCAGCAGAGCTACTCTGAGCTCATCCTGGGCCCTCCCGAGTCCAACGGGCACTGGGTTTCCTGCTCAGAGCAGGAGGAGATCACACGGGTAATGGCCCCTTCCCCAGGCAAGCACCCCAAGAGGCAGCACCAGACTCACTTCCTGTCCCATTGCCACATCCCAGGCTGTCCTCTCTTGGGAGCTGTGTTTTCCATGATTTCCTCAGTCTCCCCCTTTCTCTGGGACATCACTTTCTGTCCCYTGGTTCCTCAGAGGCTCTCACTTCCTCCCTTCCCAATGATTAAGGCTTCCCCATACCATTTCCCTTCTCATCTGGCTCCCTGCACTTGATCCCCAGCCCATTGGGACTCCTTTGAGGTGTCCCCGATCCTAGGGCTGCCCTTCCCAGAGCAGCTGCTGACTCCTGGGATGGGAACTCCCTCCCTTGTGATGCAAACAGCTCTGAAGATGGAGCTAAGTGTATTTGAACTGTCACAACAAACAAATATATTTAACTATTTCTGGCTGGCAGGTTGAACAATCCATGCTAAAGCAAAAGCCGTGAGACATCAGCAACACAGAGACTTCTACGAGAGCCTAAACACGGATGGAAAGCCCTGTGTGCCGTCTCCTGCTGCCTTGGACACAGCCCCCCACCATGACCGTGTCCTTGCCAAGGCACTGGGAATACTCGCCATTCCTCAAGGATCTTCTCTCYCCCACAGAGCAAGCAGCCAGGGGGTTGAAAGTGATATTTAAATCCAGCTATCTTCTCTGTGGCTGCATTTTGTCTGTGTAAAATATGGCAATGATTTGAAAGGGTTTCATGGGAATAATTTGTGATTTTTTTTTTTTTTTCTGTTTTTAAAATGCTTCTTGTGCTGGAAAAGGGCAGATATCACCACRGTGAGGTTTCAGTGCCAGCACTAGAGATGTGATTACCACGGAGATATAAATAAAAGAAAGCAGTTAGAAGGAAAGACACTTTCAAAAAGCAGTTTTCCTTTTGCAAAGTCTCCTTAGAAGGGCCAAGCTCAGCCCTTGTGCTGACCGGGAGGTTACAGGGGTGGGAACATAAATTCTCCGGTGGCCACAGAGAGGATCCAGAACCTCTCAGACCAGGAATCCCAAAGCGACGGGATCCCTGGCTCTGATTCCTGCCTGCGGTGCTGGGGATGCGGCGCAGCTGGCGAGGGTTAACCCGGAGCCTCCAGTGCYGCCTTTCATGCAGCTCACTAGAAAGCCAAGCCCAGATTAAGCAGTCCAGGACGTCACTGCCCATTAGGGTCCCCAAATAGCAGTGCGGGGATTAGGCGCCAGGTGCTCGGCTCCAGCTCCGGCGCCTCCCCGAGCACAGGGCAGCGTTGGCGGAGCCGGTGCCGGAGCRATGAGCCAGCCCGGTGGCACCGGCGCTGTCAGCGGCACCGAGGGGCCCCTTCTGCACGGCTGAGGATCATGTGGGAGCGCTTCAAGAAAGCCCTGCTCAACTCGCTGTCCACGCACTTCCTCGCCGCCTGCGCCCGCGTACGGGCCTTCTGGCGCAAAAATGGCCTCTTGACGCTCTCCATGCTCTCGGTCGTCACCGGGTGCCTCCTGGGATTCCTGCTGCGCACTCTGGAGCTGACGGAGCTGGTAAGGGAGATGGCGCTGGGGACAGGAGCGAGCGTCGCAGTGCGGAGCGGGGGGACCCCAGTCCCCATGCGGGTGGGCACAGCTCTGTGTTTGGCCTGAGGAATCCAGAGCACATCCCGCTGCTGAGCCGTGGGTGAAGGAGTGGTGCCCGCTGGATCCCGGGGCTGAAGGAGCCTCCAGGGAGGGACAGTGATGGGAAAGGGGGGTCAGGAGCAAAATCCAACCCCTGGGCAAAGCAGCGTCCCCAGGGATGATGCAGGGGGCATGGGATAAAGCAACGCGCCCAACGAAAGCCCCTGGAAAAGCAGCACAAAATAAAATAAATAGGGTCCCAAGAGAGTGACAGATTGCAGGTTTCCCAGGCTCTTGGAGACCAGTTCATTGGAGACAAGGAAACGGCCGGCACAAAACACGTCCCAGGAGCACTGCCCTGCTCCGTGTCACCGCACTGAATGCAGGTGGCTTTARCGGCCCCGAGCTCCTCCCTGCGCTCCCCGCTGCAGCGCGAGCTCGGCGGGCGCCGGGACATCTCCTTCTAATCAGGAGGATTTAGGAAGGTCTTGTCACTTCAATTATGAGTTTGGGGCCTCAGCGCGCGGAGCAGAGGTGATTCTGTTACCTAAGCAAAGGACGTAACCTCCCTGGCGGCTGGTGCCCACGTGAGCCGCGGYGGCCGCCTGCGCTGCTCCTGGAGCAAGCGACCGAGCCGGGAGCAACCTGGGGCTCCTGCCATCACCTGCCCCGTGTGCCCGTCCTCGTACCCACCTTGTGGCAGGCCCTGCAGCCCGTTCCTTGCACGCACTGAGCTCTCGCCCTCGCCTGCTTCCCAATCCCTGTCCAAACCCCTCTGTCAGCATCTCCTCTGGTTGCACCGGGATGGGACAGCCCAGGCTGGGACATTCCCCAGGCCCTGGCCAAGCCTCAGGTTGACATCGTGAGGACCAGAGGGTGTTCCGAGAAAGGCTGATTTGTCACCTTTGAACCCTSAACCCCAAGTCAGTGTCATTCGCARMCGCTGCCTTGATGCAACTGCTGTTTTGTGCACAGGAAAGGCAGTATTTTTCCTTCCCGGGAGAGCTCCTCATGAGGATGCTGAAGATGCTGATCCTGCCCCTCATCACCTCAAGGTAAGGTGTGCTCCTCTGCTTCCCAAGGGCCYGTTTGCCGTCGTGTTGGGGGAATCCTGCTTCCCTTCTCCAGACTCTCCTTCTCCAAGGTCTCTGCAAGGGCCCGTCTTRGTCTCGGCCACCGCTCTGGGGTTGTATCTGGTGGAGCTACATGGTGCTCGGAGCAGCCCAGGAGGGCACATTCCTTCCTCCACACCACCATGGCCTCCTGCAGGACGTTTATGGCTGTGCACTGATACTAGGCACAAAGGTGCCCCAGGATGGATARAATCCAGGACGGATTTATGGTGGTGCATCCTGGGAGAAGCAGGGGGACACGTCCCTACGAGGGGAAATCCAGATTGACGAGCAGTGACATCATCCCTGCTGAAAAAGACTGCTGAAAGGCTGAAGAAGTTAGTGTAGCGACRTCCACCACTTTGTCCCACTCAAACAGGCGGCTGCAGCAGGGGTCTGTGGCTGYTGCCACCACCGAGGCTGCTCGGGACCACCACGGTCCCACCA
This sequence comes from Nothoprocta perdicaria, assembly GCF_003342845.1. Lineage (NCBI taxonomy): Eukaryota > Metazoa > Chordata > Aves > Tinamiformes > Tinamidae > Nothoprocta > Nothoprocta perdicaria. The sequence continues at coordinate 1,491,055 of NW_020454727.1, forward strand.
CCGGTTGGGTTGGTCCCAACCACCACCACCATGATCCCATCACCACCATGGTCGGCCCATTACCACGGTAGCGGTCCCACCACCATGGTCCCACGAGCACCATAGTCGTCCCACCACCATGGTCCCACCACCACTGTGGCTCCACACCGCAGCCAGCCAATGCTCCCGTTCGCTGTGAGCACCACCAGCACACAGCCATGCTGCTGTGACTACAGACTGGTGGCCTGTAATTCCCTCTCTATTTTTAGCCCAGTTTTGTTCAAAAGTAGCTTATGGGCTAGTTCTTAGGGGAGCTTATGCGTACGTGAAGTCCGAACCAGCCGCTCGCTCTTATCATGGGGAAGTTGGGTCAATAGAGACACACGGCTGCAGCTTTAGTGCATGAGAAGTTTAAACAGACAACGTCACACAGCACAAGAAGAGCATTAGTTATTCACCAGCAGAATATGATAAGAATATTTACTCGTTATCCCCTGCAAAACAGTAAAAATGACCAGGCCTTATGTGAAGGGACACACAGAGGTCCCATAACATCCCTGCCCGTCCAGAAGTGCGGGGGCAGCCAGCCGGGTCCTACAGAGAGCTGCTACCAAGGCACACAAACGCACCAGAGCTTCGGGATACCTGGAAGCACCAGCAAAAGGAGCTATGGAAACTGGGTGCGTGTTGGAGACTGTGCTCTAGGTGACCCTGCGTGTGCAGGGGGTTGGACTAGATGGCCTCTGCAGGTCCCTTCCAACCTCAACCCTTCTATGATTCTATGATCTGGTCCATCAGGTGCATCTCGGGAGCAGATGCCAACCATGAGTTTTCCTTTCCAGCCTCATGTCCGGGCTGGCCACCATGGACTCCAAGGCCTGTGGGAAGATGGGAGTGATCACAATTACCTACTATCTCTGGACAACCTTCTTGGCTGTGACCATTGGGATCATCCTCGTGGTCAGCATCCACCCTGGTGCGGCGGCCCAGAAGGAGGAGTATTCCGTGGGGAAAGTGGTGCTTAGCTCTGCYGATGCTCTCCTGGATCTAATCAGGTACGTTGTCAGGGAGGAACCTGGRTTTTATAGGTTGATCGTGTCTCACAGCCAAGATCTGCTCGCAAGGCAGCAAGTTCACTGGGGCTATTGATATCTCAAGGGAAACGTGAGAACTGTTGGCTACACTGAGCATGGAGCTTCTTCTCTGCAGCCCTGGGGTTCCTTGAGCTTTGCAAGGTGCAAATGAGTGGGTTGGCCTGGAATAAAGCTCTAGAAGTGAACTGGTGTTAGCTGGTAACCGTGGGGCCGCCCTGGGGTAGGGAGAATCTCCGTTTCTGGAGATGTTTGGACTCCAGACAAGGCTTTGAGCAACCTGCACTAGCTCTGCAGCTGGTTGGAGATACCAGGCATCCTTTCCAGCCTCTGCCTTTTGGTGAATTCAATGCACATATGTGATCCCTTGTCCTGCTCGTCGCTTGCAGAGTGGCCTTACGGTCCTCTTGGCCCCTCATTCATCCCAGGAGCTTCCCAGGGATAACCTCTGTTTTAACCTCTCCACAATTACTCTCTTACAGGAACATGTTTCCTTCCAATCTCATCGAAGCTTCATTCCAGCAGGTGAGTCAGGGGCTCCAGGGCCTCCATCACCTCATAGCTCTGGAGATGCTGGGWTGGGTCTTGGCTCCGGACCAGGCTGCTGACCCAGAGCCTGGCCACGAGTCCCTTTCCTTCCCCTGWCCCTCTTCCAGCCTTGATGACTGTCCCAGCTGCTCCCAGGGCTGGGGAGCCCCAATGGATGGGCACATGGGGGTTGTTGGCCATGATGGCATCCCTGGGGGTCATTGAGGCACAGGCCACCCCTGCCTGCCCTCCATCCGGAAAAGTCACTGGTTATCACTGAAAAGCGAGCGTTGGACCTCCAGGACCATTGGGTGGCTCGTGGCGGTGTTCCCACTGAATTTAAAGCAAGATGGAGTCTGTTGCCAGCAGGACATTGACTTCACGTGTTTCTTTTTGTTCCAGTACCGAACTGTCCTTGTGCCGGTGGTGAAGGCTCCAGGGCTTCCAAAGATCCCCAGGAAATCCATCAATTTTATTTACTTTGCACCTGACGACGCAAACCCAGAAATCCATCGGCCGGTGTTCCTGGAGATTACRCCGTCTCCCGAAATGACCTACAGAACCTTGCCTGGGACCAGCAATGAAATGAATGTCTTGGGGATCGTCATCTTCTCAGCAACGATAGGTACCTTCTAAGTGGAGACACTTCATGCTACTCCATGACCAGACTTGCAGGGATATTTAATGGTGGTGGCTGTGGATGGAGAAGGTGGTTTCCTCTCCAGATGTTCCCTATGAGCCTTCATAGCCTGAGTCTGTTTCCTGAGAGCTTAAAAATATTATAAACACAGACATTTATATCAGATCTTAATGCAGAAAAAAAGCAGTTTGCACAAGGTGCTGGGCAGCAATTTAAGAGCGGAGAGATCAAGTGAAAGGTACAGGGCTGAAAGGCAGAATTACTGGAAGCAGGAATTTGGAGGTGACTCAAAGCACGGGCTACAATCACTAGGGGCAGAGCCGAGTGAGCCTGAGAGGAACAGAGGAGCCAGGAGAGAAAGAGTAGGAGGAAATCAGATTACAGCGGGGGCAAGATTACGTGAAGCTTAAGAGGTGAGGGCAAGGATCTTGAATTTAGTGTGCGAGGAGCCAAAAAGCTAATTAGAGGATTTAGCAGAGAGAGGTAGTGCAGCTCGAAGAGCAACGKAGAAAACCTCTGGGACGTGTGGGGTGGCCATGGGGCACAGAGGAGATCGCCCGCGGTTAGCAGCTGCGATGAGGAAGATGAAGCGAAGCCAAGGGCAGAGGCAGCCCTGCTGGAAGATGCTGGAAGATGCAACGAGTTGCCCGGGTGACCCCTTGTCCCCATGAGCATCCGCTGCTGTCGCCATCTCTCCGCAGGGCCTGAGCCTCCCGAGCGCAGAGCACGTGTCCTGCTCCGGCCCAAGGAGAAGCCGCTTTGCTCTTCCGCGATTATCATCGTGACGGTGTGGGTGTTGAGCTCAGGGCTTCCTAACTTAGCAGAAAATCACCTGCAGCAGCCCCGGCCGCCACGGGAACTCTCTGCTGCTTTTGCYCCCAAAGGATTAGGGAGCTTCTGGGCTGCTGGGATCGGGCACTGCTGGAGCAATAGACGTGTTCGGAAAGGAGCATCCACGTGTGGCAGGGGCAGGTTAGTCTGGCATTAGCAAAAGACACCTCGGCCTCTCCTACAAGTCACTGTGTCCATACTTAGGAGCAGCGAGGAGTTTAYTGGTTATCTGCCCAAGGGGTTTGGAGAAAGGGCCAGACGTGGAGCAGAGCCGGCCGGTGGAGTTGGAGCTCTCCCAGATTTTACCGCATTCCTCTTCTTTTTGTTCTTATTGTTTGCGGGTTGTCTTCACTGGGGTTAACACAACTCACGTGCCTTGAGTGTTGTCCTGACACCGGCTTTTACGCACCAAGATCTTTAGCCCAGACTAGGGCCCATTCTTCTCCTTTGTACAGCATTGTACCAGTGGGGCTGCCTGCTGCCGCAACGCTGCTCTAATTCCTGCGATTCGTAAGGTATTTCCACAAACGCCTTACAAAATTTTTCTTGAACTTGTCGATGTAAAGATGGACCTCCTGCAAGTTTGCAAGGCTGAGCCCTGTGATTTCCTACTGTTTACTAACGTGAATCCGTGTGTTTGGTTGCAGGGCTTCTCTTGGGAAAAATGGGCGAGCGAGGAGCTCCGCTGGTGAACGTGTGCCAGTGCCTCAACGAGGCCGTCATGAAGATYGTCTCCATGGCCGTCTGGTAAAGCTGCTCCTGGCCGTGCACCCAAGCCACCTCCTACCTGCTAATGAACACCACCGCCATTAAAGAGAAGTGCTGGCAAATCGAAACTCATTCCAGAATTCCTAACCTTCGAGGACTTGATTTTGCAATTTGTGTATTCTTTTAAAAGAGTGTATTTTGACTAGAAACTTTTAGGGCACGCATCTTGAAGAATATCTATTTTGGATTTATTTTTGAATGATTACACTGCACCAAGTGATTCAATGACGTTAGCATCCTCACAAATGACTTCTTCTTTTCCTTGCAGGTACTTCCCTTTTGGCATCGTGTTTCTCATAGCTGGGAAGATACTGGATATGGAAGATCCCTCTGTTACAGGAAAGAAGCTGGGCCTGTATGCCATTACCGTGGTGTCCGGGCTGGCCGTCCACGGACTTGTCCTCTTACCTTTGCTCTTCACACTCATTACTAAGAAAAACCCCTTTGCTTTCATTCGGGGGATATTGCAAGCCTTGCTGATTGCCTTAGCTACGTCTTCCAGGTATGAATATAAGGTGGCCTCTATTTATCACCTGAGAATTRATCCAGTTTAGCTTAGTGCATTCCAAGCTCTCCCAACACAAAGTTTTATCTTTTTTCTAACCGTAACCATTATAAACATATAACGATAAAAGATTACTGGGCAATCTTGTCCCAGACTTGGGTCTTTGTCTCCTTACTCTGAAGCACAAGGGCCTTGCAGAGACACCCAAGTAACCCAGCACTTTCGCAGTTTTCAGGTCAGATTTGTCTGAAAACGGAAGACTCTGCTGCTTTTCAGATTGCACCCAAAGAGTGCAATCTTCTGTCCTCCCTCTGCCCTTCACAAACCAGATTCATCTTCTTGTYTGCCATCTAACCACATCAGCTCCCTGCTGGCCTTGGAGAACTTCTCTTACCAAAGGACAGGCTCTGCTTGCTGCTTTTTCTCTAGGAACCACCTTTTTCAAACGGCTGCTCTCCAAAGCACAGAGCTCCGGAGTCTCCTGGCCAAGCCCAGTGGCCAGTGCAGTTTTCCGCAGGGCCACTGCTGGGACAGCAGGTTTCCCTGCTCCAACGCGCTGTCCCTAGGACAGCTGTGGCTTTGGAGCCAGCTGGGTGAGCTGGAGAGCTGYTCATGTAGAGCCCAGTGGGAAAACCAGGCACCTCGTCGCAGTCCTGGGCTCTGTGGACAGGCCCCAYGCGGGGACCACGAGCTGCTGCTCTGTTACACGTGTGCAGTGAAATGGGAAGATGGTTGCACGTAATCCCATTTTTTCCGAGCTCTTTTCTTCCCTCTTGTCTTGGCCCGTCCGTTTTCTACTCCTGACTCCTGTTACCTCTCATGCATCTTCTTGCTGGAAAGAAACAAGGAAGAAGGTCAGTGGGGAACCAGGGCCGAGGCAGCTACTACGACCTGCTTGTAGCATGCAGGAGACAAAGCAGAGATGAAGGAATCTGGGTGGAACACCAGCATCGTCAACACTGGCAAATTCTGCCTGTGCCAACAGTCAGGGGGTTGCTGGATTAGCTTGGGGAACAGGGATGTGCAACCAGCAGCTGTAACCAGCACGCAAAGTTTCTGTCTAGCCATCTCCTTGAATGCCAATGTGGCATTTTGGGTGGTTATCTTGTAAATATGATGGAAATGAGCAGATTTGTTACACCRAGTTCCCAACGAGGCATCGCTTGACTAAATTACAAGTGTTCCCCTGTAGCACCAGGTGAAGATACCTCCTTTCTTTGCCAGAGCAACTTGCTTTAACATCGTTGCTGCACTCAATCCCAAGGGAACCTCTATTTCTGTAGTTAGGTTGATGTCTACTAACCAGCTGTTAGAGCTGCTCCGCACAAAACACACAAGGGAAAGACTCACCGTCTCTTGCCCCGCAGCTCAGCAACCTTGCCCATCACTCTGAAGTGTCTTCTGGAGAACAACGGGATAGACAGACGAGTGGCACGGTTCGTCCTTCCCGTTGGCGCGACCATAAATATGGACGGCACTGCGCTCTACGAAGCGGTCGCTGCTATTTTTATTGCTCAGGTTAATGAATATGATTTGGATTTGGGACAAATTATAACTATCAGGTAATTTCTTTTTTTTTTTTTTTTTCCTGCATCTGTGCTGCTTTTCCCTAATCACACTGACAGACATTTCTACAACATCTCACGAATTTCCTACTTAGCAGAGATCTTTTGACAGCACATTCCAAGTTATCCTTGTTGGAAAGCTGAAGAGTAGGGAAAGCGGCAGCGTAATATGAGCTTTTTAATACCATACATTCCTGCTCTGCTCCCAAACAGCGCTTGCATGAGCGTTCACGAGAGGAGAAACCCTTCCAGCTCAGCAAAACATCCCAGCTCACCCAATTAYTGGATATTAGATCAACCTAATGAACTCTTATTCCCAGGCCTTCACTATGCCATGCAAACCACGCCCTTGAACAAGCTGGTGACAATGTGRTGACAATAATTCTTATCCCTGCAGCATAACAGCAACCGCAGCCAGCATTGGTGCCGCYGGGATCCCCCAGTCGGGGCTCGTCACCATGGTCATCGTGCTCACCTCTGTTGGGCTGCCAACCGATGACATTACGCTCATCATCGCCGTAGACTGGGCTCTGTAAGTAGCCATACACACTGCTAACGATGCGGGCTAAGTGACTGCTATTAATGCTTATGTTTATTGATTTCCCAAAGCAGTTCTAAAGGAGCAAGGCTTCCCCAAAAGGCAGCACAAAGATGAGTGTGAACTGCCTTAATACTGGGTTCAGAAACTCCACCATCTGTCTGCATTGGCACAGGGCTGTACTTAGCTTGCTGTTAGCTAAAAGAGTGACAGGGACACTGGGGACAAACGCTCAGAGGTTCCAAAGCCATCACAGATCACGGCTGCCTCCATCTCATCGCTCTTTCTTCTAGGGACCGATTTCGAACCATGACCAACGTCCTTGGCGATGCACTGGCCGCTGGTATCATAGCACATGTCTGTGAGAAAGACTTTGCCCCCAAGCCCCCAAAAGTACGTACAGCTTGTCTGGGAGAGTGAAACACAGAAGATACTAAGATTATAAACAGAAACAACGCATAGGCTCACTGAAGAAATTAAAATTGCTTTTTTTTTCTCGTTACAGCAAGATCCAGCCAGCAGCACAGACAAGTTTCCGTCTGTGGAGATCTCGCTTCTGCAGCCCAAAGATAACGTGATTGAAATGATTGAAGAAACCTTGGCCGAGCAGACAGGAATTCACTATAACATCTGTCAGGTGTAGGTCGCAGCCACCTCACTCCTGGGAAAGGGATTTTGGTGCTAAAATACTGACATTMTGAATGTCATATATGGATGCTCTGTAAGAGGAAAGCCTTACTTAGTGTGTGCGCACACACAAAAAACAAACAACAAGAAAAGAAAGGAAGAAAGGAAGAAAGAAAAGGACTCGCATGCTACAAAGATCACACCGATAGCAAGGGAGAAAATGCAGCCAACTGCTGTTGTAAACTGAGGATACATCTGGAACTTGTTGCCCTGCCTGAAGCAGCTGGGTTTTGAAGGTTTTATGCCCCTAATTTTTCAAGCATAGCTCTAAGGTCAGAAAAATCTGCAGCTAACAGAAAACGTGAACTGGACAAGATGAAGTAGTGGTAGAGGAGTCAAAAAACGGACACCTTACGGCAGCAACCTGTCTCTGCTGTCTGGACTGCGTTCTGGGATACTTTATTTTCTTTAATACAGAGCTTTTTTTAAGCCATTGCTTTTTTCTAGTGGGATGTCACCTAAAAACTAAAATCCCAAGTATATTTTTGGTCTATTGTTTAACATTAACTTTGGACACAACTGTATTTTCTAGCCAATGCACAAAAATAGAAGGACAGTTGATTGAAATGTTTCTCTTAATGACAGTCATTGATTCTCTAGATGTACTGCAACTGCGACGACTTTCCCAGCTAAGGATCTGTCCCTATGTTTAAACTCTTGCTCCAAATATAGCCTTAAAATATATGTTTCCAAACACAAGCTTCTCCACAATGGCCTTTTACAGAAGGGATCTCATCTACTTTGCCCCATTATGCCACAGTAAAACATCTGCAAGTAGCTTAAATTCCCACTAACACCACTAGCTTCCTCCTAAAAGAACTACTCTTGACCAAACCAATTGAGTTTTTTTCCCCTAAAATGTCATCTTCTCAGCTGACATCACAAAATTTCATAGTAAGTGGTATTTCAACATAAACAAATGTTAAAAATGCCTCCCAGAAAGCTAAGGAATAGCATCCTCCCAGCTGCCTACCTCCCATTCAACTTTCTCTGCTCCTTCTTTTAAAGCCAGTCCCACCCTAAATTTTGTGTACTTATAATAATTACTCAGATTTGTTTAATGCTTTATGCGATAACCATATCAAGCACCTTGCAGAAATGCTTTCTCTTAATAGTTGCTTTGGTTTAATCAAGGCATTCAGCTGACATTAAGTACTCAAAATATGTCTGTTTGGAGGGCAATGCCACTCTAAGCAGTTCCATGCTCAGCTGTTTGATCCCATCTTTGAACTCCCMCTTTAATAGCTCTGAAATAAGTATCTCTAGAACTAAATGGCAAATAGATCCAAGAACAGGACTAGGTTAAAAGACCCTGTTGTCATAGGGCTTAAAGAAAAAATGGATTAGTTCATTAGTCTGTTCTTTATGCCCCTATCCCAACAGTTATATCTACACCAAGGTACAACTCTGTGTATACACCTATACACAAAGACTATGACAGTTGAGGGTTGGTACAAGAAGCTGAAGATTGAGGAGCTAGAAGTGACACCATCACCTAGGATGACACTCACCTTCCTCAGTGAGCAAAGTGGTAAGTGATAAAATGGGTTAGATTTCCCACTTGATCAAGATTGTACCCCGAGTAACAGACACGGGGCAYGGCCGCTAACACCCCTACACAGACACAAGTTCCACTGGTTGSCCCAGCATCACTCACTTATTTTCTGCAGCTGTGTTCCACAGATTACACCAGACTACCTTAATTCAACAAATCAAAAGAAAATGTCTGCCTTTTCCCCTTTTTGGATATAGCCTTAAAGGAATCAGAGGGCCCTAGCTTGTATTATTGCCTCACCCCAAAGGAGAATGCACATAGCACAGGAACCAGGCAATGTGATACCGTGGCAGMGGAGAACAGAGCTGTTAATCCTGCTGTGGTCAGTATTTGTGACACAGAGAGGCTGAATTCAGGTCAAACATTCCTTCCTCAAGGCCACTGGCAGCCCAAACGTGCCCAGCTGAGGGTGGGAGGAAAGCAGGCAGCTTCAAAGCAGCATTCTAGCAAGACAGGGCTGCCTTGTCTGGAAGCATCCACAGAGAAGTGCTCAAGTAGCAAAACACCCAAATTGGAAGGCACCCAAGTGACAGGAGACACAAAGACATCAAGTAGACAGTACAGCAGCACCTCACTATAAACCTTCGTCTGGGCTCGGTCAGAAAAGAAGCACTTAAGACACACGGGCAAAGCCTCAACACATTTTATCTAGCACAAGCAGCCAGGAATTCTGCTCTGGGATCCAATGATGAGGTGAGGAGAGTGAGGACTGGATGGCATGCCCGGGCAATCAGGTTGTGTGCCTTGGCATACGAGGTCAATCACTGCCATTTCATTAGCCACAGTCCGTTTTGAAGCTGAGTTGTTTTCCTCCATTCCTGTAGTAAGAAAGGATTGAAACGTTAAGGCCTATGAAGTAGAGTAAAACTAGAAAGGGTTAAAAAAAATGACTCAAAAAAAAAAAGAAATGGAAGTAGCTTTTTAAATTGGTGATTCCCAAAGAAATGGCACCATTTTGCCCAGTAGGGAGAAGCAGATAGGAGATGCTCCCTGGAAAGCAGCAAYATTGTGCATTACAGGACTGGTGCTGAAATACCAAGCCATGGAAATGTGTAGAAAGCACAGTTTTCAGTAACTACTTCAAGAAAAGTTTGGAGGAAATCTGAGAGCCAGATTTTTATCCAACTGTAGATTTTAAAAAAATGTTCTATAGCTTGCACATTGTGTTACTGTATTACAGCCAAAAAATTATGACCATTATGAAATTTTGCATGTTTAAAGACAAACACCTTTGGACAAAATACTTCTGTACTGCATTTGTATGTGAATAATATATGTGCATATATAATGCACATATAATACACATGTTACTCAGTACAAATAATTTAGTGATATAAATAGTCTATATACATCTTAATATTTGCATATACAAATGTATACATAAACTAAACAAATACATATATACAGGTGTATGTGTACAGTGTGTCTCTTGAAAGATGCAAAGAATGAACTGCCTGGCACAACCGGGTGAAGTTGGCTATAGAGTCTAAAAAAAAAAAAAAAAAAAAAAAAAAAAAAAAAGCCAAATTTTGGAAGTCTGGCATGCCAGAGACCAAAATCATTTGCAGTGTGACTCTAGAAAAGCACACAGCCTTATACAGGCTTACTTACCATGTAGGCTATAAGACAGCCTTGAAATCCTGCAAGGGTTGAGTGCCCACTCCTTCCGCAGACCTGAGCTGGAGCCTACAGAAGTCTAGGAAAATGAAGCAGCTCAGCACTGTTTATACAGAGTCAAGACTGCTCCTATGCCAAATAATTTCTGCTTTGCTCTCCTTTATGATCTTTCTTTGCAGCATGCACAGGCTGGACTTGGGACAGAATCTGTTCCAACACATTCAAACAGAGTATCAGTTAAAATATATTTTTAAAGTCTACTGCTAGTCAAAGAACTGAGTAAGCCTCAGACCCATTTTTATTAAACCCAGTAAGTGAAGTCTTTAAGTCCTAGCTTAAGTTGAGTTGCTCTTTAATCAGCAATCCAGCTATGCCTCTGCAGAGGAAAAACACAACTCCGAGAAGTTTCACATTCGCAGCATTATATACCATATGTGCTATTCAAACAAACAAACAATACCCCCTGTACTTTAAATGTGTCATTTAAATCAGTTTTATTACAAAGAAAATTATTTACTAATGGGATGCTAGGAGAACTATATTTTGACACTCTAGATTGATTCCCATTGTGCAAAAATCATTGCTTTTATACATAAATACATAAGAAAAGTATGTTGAGCAAAGGAAGAAGCAAACTGTTTCATCCACTTATTTGTGATGTTATGTGTGAAATGTAACCTCTGCTTTTCCTTTCAGCCTCCTGCTAGCCGCAAGTGATGAAAGCAGAAGGCAAGTTAAAGCCACAAAAGGCAGCCTCAAAAACCAGATAAAAATAATTTAAAAAGCAAAAGGAGGAGGAATGATATGGGGATAGGCAAGTCCCATGGGACATCCAATGGCTGTGCACGCTGGGCACGAGGGGAATGARGATGAGACGGTGCCCAGGCTCACGTGTTTTCCTTAAACAGCTTTTCCTATTGCCATGGTTAGGGAAAGAATGAGGAGTTGGATGCACTGTTAATATGACCTAGGAGGATATTTCTAAATACTAGTATTTTTCCAAGGATGTGTGTGGCTTTTATAAATATAATTAAAAGACCGGGAATCAAAGCAAAACACGGGGGAAGGCAGCTGTGCTTCTCTTTATAAAAAGGAAATGTCACATTTTACGCCCAGGTGCAGAGAAAATAAAAACAAAACCACATTTTTTTCCTAGTTTGTTTCCTGAAGTACCTGAGAGTTGGATTTCAATATAGTTTAACCTCTTTATTTGAGAATACTCTGAAAATTAAGTATATAAAAATTAATAGTAGGAACCTCCCACAGAACCCACATTAGAGCAAGTGTTTTGTAAAGGAGTCTAAGGACAAAGTCTCTGTGGAGTCCTGCAAAACCAGAATATCCATTCAGGGATTAATGGGTCCAGACTTTTTTTCTCTTTTTCTTTTGAATAAATCTGACCTTTCTAAGAGGGAAGGCATGCTTCACTTGGGCATATTTTGCTATTAAGCTTTCCGGTCATCTCATCTCTGTGATTTTTCGTATCAGTAGAGCAGAAAAATACAAAGTCTGAATGAACCTATGGACAAGGAATAAAACACAGGAGCAGCATCCTATGGGAGGAAGAATATGGTCTAGGTGTGCCCAAGAAAAGAAATCACGAGGGATCTGAAGTTCTATGCTGCTAATTAAACACTTCTGGTTAGAGTGGCTGCTGCTTACTCGACACACTTTTATACTGGTAGTAACAGAAAATGCCAATTTGTGCTCTTCAGTTCTGCTCCAGCTCTGTGAACAGTGCTGTACTGAGCAATTTTCATAAGATGAAAAATAACTTATTTGGAAAAGCGGCTTTCCGTGTTATCAAGGTATCTGATCTGACCTGGCTTTGCCAGGCATCCAACACTATCATACATGACTCGCTATACGTTCTCCCCCCGTTTCTTTTCTCAGCTAAAATCATCAGGAGTTCAGCAAAATATCAGAGCTAAAGCCTCAAAAGATGTGAGAATTATCACAGCTCAAAGATGGAAGGATGGTTTTTGTGACTAAAGAATAAAACCACTCAAGAGGAGCAGATTTCAGCAAAATCCAGTAAAATGTTGTGTTGGTGAAATAACAAGGGAGTGTTGCTGTGATACTTCAATGCAATCTGTAAACAGACAACAGTAGTTTATAAGGATTCCAATGGCTTTCTTCTCGCTAAAAGGACATAATTTCACGAGCAATTCTCTAACAGGTCACTTATACAACCTTTTCTGAGTCAAAATGTGGGGTCTGTCTTAAATCATCAGAGCTGAAATGGGGATAGAGGCACCAAAATACCCTGCTGCATCTGTGGAGGGTTTCTTGTTTTCCACAATGCTCTTCAAAAGTTTCCAAAGAGCTTTAAGAGTGGGAGTGTACACTTACTTGTTTTGTTTTCTTTCTTAAATCAGAATAAATACTAACATGAGTTAAAAAAAAAAAAAAAACTTCCTGAAAAACAAAGTGCCTTATTTTAATTCCGTCTAATAACGTTACAGATATTATAATTTTTAGTGGGATAAACTGGATTAGCCTATTCATGAATACAGTCAAGATTCTTCTGAAAAAGTCAAATCCCAAACTGTACAATAATAATCCAAGTCCTGTAAAAAAAAAGAAAATATGAATATTTAAAAGCCTAATTCTATTTTGAACTACATGAACTCCCATCATGAATCACTTAGAAATACTATGAATATACTTCATACAAGTACTTAACAAAACCAGAAATGAGCATGTAGCAAAAATAACAAAAATCCTTTGCACTATCCATATATTTTAAGTATTCAAACTAGTATAAAGTATCTCAGCTTTGTTTCATTTAATTTTGACCATAACATAGAAAAACAATGCTCATAGTTTCATCCACAGGATTCTACAAAGCTGCTGCTTCATTCATCAAATCTTTGAACTGCTTCAATATCAAATCCAATTTTTCAATTTGCTTAAAAATCATTGCAGAGAATTTCCAAGCATTTGAATTGCAATACAACCAAAATATGGACTTGGTACATTTTTTTGGCATTATTTCTAAAATAAGCTAATTTACATAAGTACTCTCAAAATAACACAATGGGATTCAACTTCATTTTAGACATTTGGAAAGCAGTGTCATACTTTATTTAAAATAAACCCATGTAAAAACAAAGTTTAAATGAAAATGGTACCTGAAAAATAAATTATTTGATATAAAACAAATCAATAACTTAAAAACACACTAAATATACAAAATGTTTAACCATATACTGTACAGTATGGAAAACAATTGATAAAACCTTCTGTCCCACAAACAGATTAATTTATAAACAAAAGATTACATAAGTTAAGGGAAATGAAATCAATAAAAAGACTAGAAGTACAGTATTGTTCAAAGCTACTGGTCAAATAAAGGTTTATCCCAACTTATGTTTCAAATATCTCAAGTCATTTTCTTCTCAATGACCAAGTGAAAAAGTTCAGCTGTATCACTGAAAAGTTGTTTAAAATATTTAAAAGTAACGAACAGTAATTACTATGAGAATAAAGGTTCTAAAATGTGAACACAGTAGCAAAATTTTCAAGGTTTACGGTGGCAAATTCTACTTTTACTGAATTTCCATCATTATCAACAAAAGAATATAGTGCTGAAAATTCCACTCAACAGAAAAATATCTCTAGTTAAAACTTTGTAAATCTTTTACTGAGTGTGATATACAACAAATAACTGCAGCAGGACTGAAGAAAACAATAACAGGTTTTAAAGCCAAAGCCACTCACTTGGTGTTTTATTTTGCTTTAGCGCTTGTAAAGGCTTTAACTTTTTTTTTTTCTCTCTATAAATCATGCAGAAAGAGAAAGCAATGCCTATGGGTTTATTTAGCTCTACTACTTAGGATTACTACAAAAAAAAACGCATACAGAAAAATTAAGCTGTACCTGATTAAACTAAGAGTTTACACATTTAGAAATTAACGGCAATTTTCAGTTCTGCGCTGGATGTGCCATGGAGATGTGCATTACATGGTACCAATTCTTACTTGCAAGAGTGAGGCAACAGTGTCCCTTTTTTTTTTTTTATGAAAAACACTTCTTTTATTATTATGAAGTAGAAAACCAGTAGGGTGTTATGAGCATATTAAATCCAGCCTACCCTTTTGATCAATTTATTAATGCATCAGTGCTACGGCGTTGAGAATCCAACATTGACAAGAGGTGCAGAGCTACATTAGAGGAACTTGTTTAGGGCCCAGAAGATGCTTCTGCTCCCAAATACAGAAGTTACAATATTTAGCATGACAAATTCATTTCTCAAGGGGGAAAAAAAATATATATATACATTTATATAAATGCAGCTCCAACAAGGGTGCTAAAAGGGAGCTGAGCTTGCTTACACTAACCATGAATTTGGTCCCTTCGCTCTAAAGCTATTCTTAGGAGCCTAAAAGTAAAGTGTTACAATAAGGTGCTTCAAGGACAGACCTTATCATAGAGGTAGCAGTAGGACAAACAGCTCTGTACTTGACTTTTGAGATTAAACCACAAGATTGCCACCAGCAGGTTCACAAAAAGCTCTATGTTTAAAATAAAATAAAAAAAAAGTTCCCATAAATGCTAGTATTTTGCAGGTAAACATGAGAAGACCTAATTTCAATAATCAGCTGACTTTAGTTATAGACTTGTTTATTTTGTTCRAAAAGTATATTTCAGGATATTCTCGAAAGATTTTTGCTTTGTTTTTAAGCTCATTTGTGACTATAAACTATCCAAAAAGTAACCTTATTCCAGTTTAGAATAATGAAAAAAACTCTTTTGAAATATATGAAATACTGTCCTTATCCAGAACATGAACCAACACAAAGTGACAATAATTGTTGAAAGACCTTAGGATGATTCATTTGCAAAGCTTAACATTAAGAGTGAATAACCTTTCCAATTTTTAAATCGTTTAAAACTGTCGAATGTGCTTTCTATAGATGCAGCTATGCCAATATATTTCAAGATTTTTTTTAAGTGCTTTGTATAAACAACATTACTGCAATGTTCAATACCCCTAGAAATATAGATGGTCTCTCCAAGGTTTTAGGAGCAAAAGACACTGAAATCCTGAAATCCTTTGGTCATCTGCAATGACATAAATGACCATAAACTGACCGACTGCTATTTGCTGCAGTGAGAACTTTCTATTGTTTTAGAGACTTGGACACCTCTGAGTTTTCAGTATTTTTCATGCTATCATGATACAGATGTACTGAAAAAATATGACCAAAGGGAAGGAAAAAAACATGTGGACGTACATGGCTATGAGGACACTGCTTAGCACAGAGGTTTCTCTGCCTTCTCCTTCCACCCTAAACGGTGGCTCAAATCCTTCACAGTCCCAAACCTAGAGCAGCAGCGAAGGGATTGTCACAAGCGCAGCAGGACACGTAACAACTGCAGCAGCTCAGGTCCTCTCCCTCCACGCACAAGGGCAGAGCCCAGACTCTGAATCAAATTTTACGGCAAAGTAGGTTGAAGAACAAAATAAACTTAACGCTTTAGTGTAGAGGCACCATCTAAAAGAGAATTAGAGGAGAGCAAACTAAAAACACTAGGTTGCTTTGAGTTGGCTTTTCCCATGGTGCTGTCTCCTCAAGCGAGGGGATTGCATTTGCTTCTGTCAGTTCATATAAAGCATAAAGCAATAGTACAGTTTTTTTCTCTAGTCTTTGTGAAATCTCCCTATGTGCAGATGAGTAACAGGAGGCTTAAATGAAGAGGTTTGCGGACAGCTTTCTGAACAGGGGTCAGCTGCATTCATAGGAGAAAGCTGGGACTGGAAAAGACCAATTCTAAATAATGTCTTCAAGGAATTATCACTTTGACAACACTCGATTTTTTACCGTATAAATTTTTCTTTTTCTTTTATTTAATTTTGTACAATATAACTAAAGCCCAGCACATTTGCAGAGAAGATTGGAGCAGGGGGGTCTTCAACCACTTCTGCTCTTAATGGCACAGTGTCTCATTTTAGAGTGAAACTCCACCGCCTTGCAAAGAAACATGAGAACAGCTCATGGGGCATTTGGGAAGCAGTCCCATAAAACTCGAGTTTAACAGCCTTGCTCCACTAAGAGCCTTCTTGCAGTGTCAACACAGCCAGCATGTCTGGAAAAAATGAGAGATACAAGGTAGAACTAAAGCTGCATAGAAGTGTCCTATACAGGACAAGGTAAAAGAATAGGATTCTAAAATTCAAGGTGACAAAGTGAAAATTAAAATAATACCAGTTATTCAATAGCTGGTAAAATTTCCAAAGGTCTTGAAAAAGATAACTGTGCTTGTACCAAACTCCTGAAATGCTGTTCAGGCTCAGACATACAAGTCTTTGCACTGCTGCAAATGCCAAGGCTCAAAGATGACAGAGCCACGGAGAACTTTTCAATCCCAGTTTGCTTTCAGCAAAGGGAAAAATCAGTGTCTCAAGTGGCAAATATGAGARTTGAGAGCAAAGGCAAGTTATGGCAGAAGCGATTAGCACGCACACTGAAATCGAGCTCTAAGACAGCATGGGAAGAAATGAGCTTTGAACACAAAAACTGGTGTACAGGAAAAGAGACCTCCCAGCTGCAGCGGGACAGGAGTATCACGGATGCTCCCCTTTGGATGCTCAATAGGCCTTTCGTGTTGAGATGACTTTGACCATAAGAAGGAAAATGAGAAAAAACAAAACAAAAAAACTCCCTACCTTTCAGGTACAGATAAACTCATTTTATCACCATACTCCTCAGCCTGATCAAACAGCACACAAGGAATTGGTGTCCTTCATACTGCAGGTCCATGAAGTTCACACTAACCACTTCAGAAACTCGGCCATGAGGCAAACATGCAGTCCTCTGAGACATCATAATTCTCTTTGACAGACATACTCAAATCATAGCTTGGCCATAGCTATGCATTTTCATCTGAAATTCCTGTCCTGCTATACTGCCAACATATTCACATGGGCTCCAAAACATTTTTGCAAGAGCTGCTCTCTGTAGAGCATCTCCAGGACAGACCATCAAATCTAGTCCTTTAGAATCTGGTCCATATCCTAATCAAGCTGTCAAGACTTTCTAACATTCTCTCCTCAAACCTATTATGTCTAAGGAGAAAAGAAGGGACATTTGGTTTGAAAGAGGCCTTTTGTATGAGAAAAAAACTTGAAGGTGAAGTAAATACTAAGACAGAACTAAGTGATTGAAAGGCATGTATTTCATTACAAAATTAAAAGGGTGAAATCAGTGAATTCATTCTGCTTTTCTCTAAGCTCCCYGAGGATCAAAGGGCCAAAATAACTTTGAATGTATACAAGTTAAAGGTATAGCTTCAAAGTGGTACGACCTGCTAAGTACATATACATACAAGAAAGCACTAAAAGAATTTCTTATTAGAGTTYGATTTGCACCCTCAATCCTTTTGGTTTAGCAGGATGGGTGAATTATTGTTAGCAACAAAGATACCAACAAAACATGCATGATTTTTTCCTGATTTCATGGGCAGATAAATGCTGCTGTTGGGACACAAGGCAAGAGAGACAGTTACTGGAAATGGAAATCTCCTGCAAGTTTATTCTAGTGGAATCGTCAAGCACTGAGTTAAAGGAAGCAGCAATGGGACGGGACAGAGGAATTCTCCTCCACTCTGCTGCAGAAGGAGGYGAAATGACAGCAATGCAAGGTCACCTAGTGATGGAGGGGATTCTAACTCTCTCTACAGAAAAGCCTCTGRAAATGGAAAATTGAGACTCAGTTGCTCACCGTCTCTTTGGGACTGGCAGAGGTTCACTCAAAAAAGAAA
The DNA here is from genome assembly GCF_003342845.1 of Nothoprocta perdicaria. Classification (NCBI taxonomy): domain Eukaryota; kingdom Metazoa; phylum Chordata; class Aves; order Tinamiformes; family Tinamidae; genus Nothoprocta; species Nothoprocta perdicaria. The sequence continues at coordinate 1,509,126 of NW_020454727.1, forward strand.
CACTGCACTATTACTGACCCCATTTTTGCAATTGCTGTGACTTCTGGCAACTGGACACAAATTAGAGACATTAAAGTGGCCCAGATGAAGCCTCCAGTCAAGCACGGTATCCTTGCACAGCCTTTACCTCAAAGTAATCCTTTTCAGGCTTCCTACCTAAGAACACTTGTAGAGTTGAATCGCTCTGTGGCGCACAGTTTCTATGCGACAGATTTGTTGTAGACCCCTTGTTTCACAAACCTTTTTCTTCTACTCATCTGTCAAAGCAGTAACTTAAAACTCTTAAAGAGGACCTACGGTTCTTTAAAACAGCACTCATTGAAAGCTGGACACTTTGTGCAATACTTAGCAAAAAAATAACAGAAAATAAAAAACAAAACAAAATTTGAGCAAAACAAAATCAAATTTAATGTTCTTAAATGCAAAAGTAAAAACAAACAAAAAACACAAAAAAGCAAAAGAAAATTAACAGAAACAGAACAACTCAAAGTTTCAAGGCAGTCTGCAGAAAACTTGGGGGATTAATCTTTAAATCTACAAATCAAAGTTTTTTTTGTTAATATCTAACTTGCAAGAAGTAAGTACTTTTCTGCTGAGTGTTCATAAGCTAGTTGTCAAAACAAAATCCTATTAAAATAGAAAAATCTAGCGCTCATTAGAAGGGATGCGAGAAATACAATGCTCAAATGTTTATAACTTTTTGTTTTCTTTACAAAATAGAACTACCAAAGGAATTCGAACTATAATGATCTTTGAAAGTGAGTATCTTGCTGCATTATAATGTGCCAGTAAGTAGTGCACCATGCATTACATATTTGGACAGAAGAGATTCAGTTTGATAAAGTAGCAACACATATTCACACTTTTTTTGGAGTTTCATTTTGACTCTGAAATCTTCCCGGAGTTTCTTTGAAACTCTTTGGTCCATTCCTATTACAAAGTGGGCTTTAAAAGTATTATTTCTAAAACCTTTTAATTTGACAACTTGGCCACTGATCAGTATGCAACTTACCTCATCAATGGTGTTAAAAGTTATGCTGGCATGCTACTACTTACAAGACCTTCACTTTATAAAGCCTAATCCTCAGCTATACGTAGCAATGAATATTAATTGATAAAGCAGTTTACTCTCAACCAAAACATTAGTATTTCTCAACTTTTCTTCCATACTACTGAGTCTGGGGTAGAGGAGAAGATCAAGGGAATAGGGAGGAAAAAACAACAACAACAAAAGAAAAAAAACAAGAGAACTAATGGATTCAGCCTGRTAGTTTTTAAAAAAATTCCAGTTTTTGCAGACAACATTCAATGGAACAAATGTTAGTCTCATAAGTGAAAGCATGCTTCAATTTTACCACCATCCAGAGGGTCTAGTTAATGCAATCTACTCAAGATTTCAGGGGATTTTTAATATGTTTTAAATGAAATAACTTAAAGGAACTTAAAATTGGTCTAACATTGTGGGATTTCAAACATTTGAACATGTCAGTTGCATCCCAGAATATAAAACCTTTTTCACTTCTCATTTAGACTAAGACAAACACTTGTGAAAATTGGCGCAAAATGAGTTTTACACTAACAAAAATGTTTCAACTTCTGTCACTCCATTATCTATTCCATACAAAAAGCACGAGCAAGTTATTTGTGGGACTTGTTGGTTTTGAAGGAAACCTGTAAGATTTTGTCCCCCAGGCGGTAGCCATTAAGACTTGCTATGGCCATTGCAGCTTCTTCATAGTTTGTCATGGTCACAAAACCAAAACCTTTGCACTTGTTGGTGTTGAAATCTCGAATAACTTTCACATTGGTAACCGCACCAAAGGGGCCAAACATCTGCCAGAGGATTCCCTCATCAGCATCTTGACCAAGGTTGTAGATGAAGATACACCAGCCAGAAGATGCGTTTCCTGGAACATTTACACCAGAAAGCCCACTCATGTGATCTACACCCATAGGAGAGAACCTAGCAAATAAAAAGCACAATATTTCATGTAAAAGTTCAATTCAGTTAAACAAAATAACTTGAATGGGAAGCAACTGAGAATAAATATTTTCTACATGGACATCAAAACCGCCAGAAAGAAATGTTTCCCCATTCAAATTGACAATCAAATTGACAGCTGCCAGGAAAAAAAAAAAGTTAAATATTCCAGGTACTTTTATTTATCAACAGGAAACTTTAATTAGAAATAGGTAGGCAACAGACCAGTTGCAAGGCACGATTATGTAATCACCATCACATGGGACACAGATCGATCTTTGAAACTCTGCTATGCTGCTAAGACTGCTCCCTGCCATCAACCAGAGTAATGTGAGTGCAGAGTAACAGACACCTCTGCCCAGCGGCCCTTAGTCTGCTTCAGGCCAGTTTCCAGCATCTCCCACTTGCTTCTCTCAAGGGGTTCTTATCCAATATCCTCCTTATCCTGTGTTGAGGACTCAAGTCAAAGTTGTTTGGTTTTTTTTGCAGGAACTATATATRTATGGGAGGGGTGAAGGGGGATGTGCAGAACAGATTGAGCCCTTTCTCTACCACAGGGCCGCGGGTGCAGGCAAACACTCCCAGTACCAGTATCCCCCAGTTTATTAGGGAACTTCAGAAATACTAGCACTTCCTCAGTAAAATCTCTCGAGCTGGGATGCCCCAGATCTTTACCTACAAACTTTAAATTCTGGCTTACCTAAAACACCCCTTACGTGATATTAAAACTACAGTAACTTTCAAGTACAAAATTTATAAGACTTACTTAAATGTGCTTTGCAATTTAAACAGGTGCAGTGTTCTTTTATCCTTTTTAGATCAACTTTATATGAGAATAAGTTATCTGACTTTACTGAATTTGGCTTTTTTTTTTTTTTTTTTTTTTTT
>NW_020454727.1:1512056-1559607 GCF_003342845.1 Nothoprocta perdicaria
GTCTGGTTTTGTATTATTTGTTACCCCCTGGCCCCCACCCTCCCATAACCCACATTTCTAGTTCCTTTCTACTCTTCTATTTCTGGGCTCTGCTCTGGAAATTCAAAGCTTTAGAATATTTAAATGCAGTATTATGTTGCACAAGCTAAGCACTTAAAGATCAGGGAATGGGAAGGCTAAAATAAGCTCAATTTGATCCTTTGTGCTTACGTATTATTTAAAAATGGGAGGTCATGTGATTGCAGAAATATAATTATACTATACCAGGGGTTCCCAAACTGTGGTGTACCACTGGTGATATGCAAACCACTTATAAGCGGTACACGTCCTGCTCTCTGCCAAGAACATGGCGATGGCAGTTCCTGATTCTCTGCTGACCTGGAGAAAACAGGGAACGGATGTCTAGGTGGCGAATACTGCATTAAGCACCAAACACTTCGCACTGTGYCTTTTTCCTGCCCTGCCTGAACCTGGGAGCTGCTGTTGGCTGTACAGAGGTGGAAGGTTGAAGACAGAGTGAATGGGAGGGAAGGGAGCACCGCTGCGGCAGGACACACGCACAGGGAAGTCGGCTCAGTGGGCAGTTAGGTAAATGCACTTGCACCAGAGAAGCACGCAGTCCTCATGTCCCCCATCCCAGGCTCTCCGGTGCTCCAAGAGAGGTCAATTCCCTGGATATCTGAGTTGATAAACTCTCCTGGACCTGGGGTAGGGGCAGCTGGTGGTGCAGATACTGTCCCCTCCATGGCACCGGAGTCAGCCAGAGCCTGGCCAGTGACCCCAGTGCTTGCACAACGCAGTGCAGGCGCCTGAGCTCATGCTGCAAGGACTCACTGCTGCTGCCACTGACGGCCAGCCCCAAGCAATCCAGGTTTGGGAAGCCTTGTACTATAGTAAAACTGAAAAAGCGGTTAAGAGTATTAGAATGTCAATGAAACTCACTGACCCATGTGATCTGATGATTATGTGATGTCTTATTATTTATTTTGCTTTTAGATTGGATGCTCTTGGACTTGCATGTTTCATATGCTTGTTTTTTTCTGACAGACACCAGCTTTTTGATTTCTTTCTTTTTGAGTAATCATCTAATAAGGCCCATTTGTTGCAACTCAGTCTTTGAAGATTTTCATCTCAACAGATCACCAGTCTTGGCTCCTGCTCACACATATGGGTAGCAGAGAGTCACTAAGCTCAGAATTGCAGGAGGTTGGTTCCAGCAGTCAGTGTGGTGCTGAATCTGCTTGCCATTAAGCTCCAGGCTCTACCCACCAGCCCAGATACCAAGGGCTGACTTCTACACTTGGAGAGGTTGAAAGCAGAAGGGCAACATATTTAGAAAGCCTATTAAAAGCCAAATGATTTAAAGGAGTAAATTCCTCTGTTCTCTGAAAACACAAATTTTCAAAAAGCTTGTCCTCTCTAAAAAAAAGTAAAAAAAAAAAAAGGCCACCTGTTCTGTCTCTTATCTATGCCAGAGCTCCTCAGATTAAAAATGCTTAGAATTACATGATGACACTGACCACACAGAAGCAAGTGGAACTAATACTCTGCATTAACCAACAGGAAAGGACAGGCTGACAAAAAAAAAAAAAAAAAAGGGCACAGGGTAAAGACCCTCCAAAAAAGAGGCTAGAAAAAATATTTTGAAAAAAAAAAGGTAAAATACACAGAAGCGAACATGCACTGCTACAGAAAAATAAGCTCAACAACTAGAAGATACATATATACCAAGTTCCCCATACTTGCCTTACATAACTGTTCTAGCATATGTACATGGCATGAGCAAGAACACCCACGGGACAAGTACAGCAACCTCCTATGGCGACGCTGCTCATCTGATCCGTATCCTCTACGCTTATCCTGTGCTGACAGCTTTCCAAAGTGAAGGGACATAAGGTCTCTCAGTTAGCTTGGAGTAGCAGCCTGCACAGGACACCTCACTGCCTGCCAGCAAGAGATTGTTATTTATTTGAATAGGCAAATATAAGACAGCCTTCATAAAGCTGGGCTTATATAGGATGTTTAACACTTGTTTTTGACTTGGGCCAACAGCACTGAAACCCACATATACACAGGATCCTACCTCAGAGAGRATAAAAGAAAGAAAACATGCCATGAATACTGTGATCGGGATAATCTCCGCCTAATCACACTTATGGCTGCTGCTCCCTTTTTCGATGTGCTCATATTCACCATCTCCCTCACCCCTGCCTTTTCGATCCTCGCTAAGCAACTATAGGTTTTATTTGTGGGTGGTGCTTAGAAGTCTGAAAGCTCAGACATCTTGTGATACTGACAATACAGTGCAATCAACTATTTAAATTTTTTCATTTATACGAATGCCCTTTGCTCTACCCATTATGGACAGGCTATTATCGCTTCATTTAACAGCTTAATGGGAGCATTATTTTAACACAGCAGAGCACATCATTTCAGAAGCAACATTCCTAAAATATTTTTTTAGATCTCTGGAAGACCTGAAATTTTTTTCTTATTTTTTTTCTCTTTCTCCAGAAATCTTCACTGTAATCTGGGATCTATATACATCATCACAAGTGGGAGCAATAACATTAGCTTATGCAATGCTAATGCTAGTGCAATGTACTAATGCTACATTTAAATGTTAAACATAAATGACTCCACAAAGAAAAGTTCAATTAAATTTACACTAGTCAGGTCCACTATCTTTTTATATGTAAATACTGCCTGACCCTCAGTGGTCAGGGAAGTTTTCAGATCACGTCCGAGAATCAGCAGGTTGGCTCTGCATTTCAGTGGGACAGGACTCAATTAGGTCTTAATGTGAAGTATAGCCCATAAATAACACAGAAACAGGAGAGGTTTAATAGAATACTAAACAAAAGGGTTTGAGTCATAGTTGTGGGAAATTAATAATTACAAATTAGAAATACTCAAGGCTTAATCCTGGATTTATAAGGAGATGATGGAGCTAGATGGAGAGTAATCAAAATGCCAGTTTAAGTAGTTCAACCTCTGCATAGCAGCAAGCACAACTGTAATTTCTGTTGACTGTGAGCTCTCTGGAAGCAGCTTATCCTTTCATCATGTTTTGTTCCACTATGCAGAACAAATACAATGGTCCAATACAAGCTTCTAAATACAAGGTCTGGTCCAATACAAGGTTCTTCAGCTTTACCACAATGTAACTGCTAACATGTATATATATGTGTATACACGCACAAGGGTGTGAAGAAAGCCTTAAAAGGGTTAAAATCATTGCAAATCTGACCAGACACCAAGAAGGATGGCCTAATTTTGTCTTCAAGTCAAATGCTACAGCTTAATCCTATCTCTATAATGCATTCACAAAAGCATTGTTTAACCCAGAACGCTGTTGCTATTACCTCAATCAGTCTCCAGCACCCCCAAAATCTGCAGCTCCTTGTTCACTAGCAAGAGACAAACAAACAAATAAATAAAAAAAAAAACACGCCCAAAATGACCAACTCTACACTTCTTAACCAGAAGAGGTCAGAAAGCGTTGGCAAATGAACACTGTCATTCCAGTTATCTTAGGAATGAAAGTGAGAGACATGAGTCTCAACTTTACTAGGACTGGGACACACTGAAAAAGCCTCTAGTTGAAAATAAAGTGATTAAGGTATAAAATTTTTGTAGTTCTCCTATCTGATCATTTCTTAGCACTCCTTAGATTGGGCACAGAGATTTGGGTGAGTGCTTCAAGGAAACAAGATCTTGTTAGAGGAGCTGCCTGCATTAAATATAGCTGGAAAAGCATCAGACGCCRAGTAGCTGAGGTCGGCAGGGACCAGAGGAGAGCACCTAACCCAATCCCCTGCTCACAATACATTCAGCTAGATCAGATTGCTTAGAAAYGTGCCTGTCTAGGTTACATTATGGAGACTTCATAACTGCTCTTGACAACCTCTTCCAGTATCCCATCACCTCTGAAGACTTTGGTTTTTCCTTATGCTTACTATAAGACAGATAAAGACATGTTACACCTATCTGTCTTTAAAATGCTAAAGTAAAGCAGTATGGCTTAATCACAGCAATATTGTGGCAATATTGTGGTAAATGAACTGGGCCTCTGACTGGCGCAGTGTAACTAGCTTCAAGATCCTTAAGCAACTAAAGCAATTCTCAAAGGCAAAATGCCCAATATATTTCACAGCTCTGGAGCTAAAAAAAAAAGTGTAGTAATTACAAACTTACTGAACTTAGAGGACTCTAGAAAACACAAGCTGAAGATGAAGCACAGCTGAAGATGAAGACAGAAATCCTGTAAAAACTCTTAATCAGACATGGCTTTCCTAACTAGGACACCCCTCTGCTGGAACCAATAGGTCAGAATTTTAATTAAAGTTGCCAAATAGTACCTGCTTTCAGACATATGAACTACAGAATGGGGATCTGTTGAGACAGGCATTTATGAATACCCATCTGGAATCTGCTCCTTCCTATCATCTCAGAACACACTGAGTTGTAGAAATAGAGACTGTGGCATACCTTTAGGTGATTAACTTCAATATAAATTTTACAAATAAATTTTTGCTTTAAGTGTCTTTAATTCAATAATTTATTTACATAACACTGTAGCACATACAGTGCACTATGTATTCATTCACACATGCTGCAATGAAGATATTACTGTAACAGTACAATTTCCCACACGGACATGGGAATAGCAGGACAGCCTTAAACGGATTATTCTTCCTAACCTACCTGAATCTTTGCGCCTGGTGATGAACTGGCCCTCCAAATCGTCTAGCTGGCGAATGACACAGCTGCGATAACAGTGCCACATTTTTGTTCTGGTTGGGATTGGCTGCAAACTTCACTGTAATGGGTTCGGAGGAACCTGGGGGTTTGTGACCATTGAAATTTGTAATTGCCTCTTCTGCTTCTGACCTTTTGTCAAACCGGATAAATGCGACCCCTCTGGACAAACCTTTTAACCAAACCAATAAAAAAAAATAAATAAAAAATGAAGTTCAGGGTGGAAAGCAAAGTAATTTTGAAAGCAAAAGACCTCCAAAAGTTTAATATATCTATGGTTACATAGATACATAGAGGATATATTCAAAATATATTTCAGATATATATTTCAAGTTCTCTGCATTTACTAATGGTTCTTCAGTAGCTAGAGGATAAATAATAAAACCAAGAAACAAAAAAAGTCAAATTAAGACATTCACTTCATCTACAATGACAGCAAATAAAACACTTATTATAATGTATTAAATAAATCCAGTGCAGCAGAATTCCCAAGTCAGGCAAAATAAACTCCTTGCCATTCAGAAAACAAAGAATAGGATCTGCCTCGTTCGGTCTTAGGCTGTGTGCAATGTTGCTATGTAGATTTAGTGTAGGCACCTCAATTTCCTCTTACATGCAGCGACGTTTATAGTACAATCTATCTGACCAAATCAAAACACTCAAGTAGATGCCTACACCAAGAGACTAGCTCYGAGATAGAAACTTAATGTTGCGGCCTTAATATTTGGTTCAGATAAATCACACCAAGACCTGCTGGCAGTAAAGGAAACTTTAGTCTTCCAGACTGCAAACTGATTTCTTAGAGGCAAGCACTTAGTCGCTATCCTGACATCAAACTTCAGATTAATGAGGCTCTTAAAATTAAAATATTGCATTCATATTTCAGTGGTTAATATCAGATGTCATAATTAGACTGCAAAAGTCTAATTAGTTTAGGATACTACCAGGCTATAAAAAAACCCTGAGACTCTACTATAGCATGTATATGTTGCTATGTGCTTACCTGTAGTTTGATCCACAAGCACACGTGAATTGATGATGCGTCCAAAACGGGAGAACATATCTTCGACATCTTTCTGTGTCATTGACCTTGGTAGTCCACTAATGTATAAGTTAGCATCTTTGATAACTTCAGAACTTGGACGAGCATAGGAAACCTATAAAAATAGTTTATTTGGTCACAAAAGACTCACAGTCATCCCCTGTTAATAACACAGGTAGTTCTCCTATTAGAGTTCAGAAGATGGGAAGGGGTAAACCATAGAGGAAATTCTCATTTCTTTTTCTAGTAAACATATCTCTACATAATTTCATTCACTTTGGGCTTAGCAGATGGACAGGCAAGGGTACTGCTACAAAGGGGCAACGATAGGCAATATCAGTGTTTCCAACAAACACAAAGAAATACACTGAAAAACATCTAGCTGAAGCTCTGAATTCAATATCAGAGCTATTAGTGACCATAAGTCGCACCAACTTGTGTATTTTAAATATTTAAAAGCCCATTAAAGACAATTTACAAGTCAGAGTGCAATTTTCTATTTTAATTTGTATTACTAAGGAAAGCATTGTTTAATTATGTGATCTCCAGGACATACAGCACTCACTGGTACGTGCTTCTCAGATACTTRACAATTTCTGTGCTTTAAATCATTGAAAGGTAGTGCACGCAAATTATTAACACGAGTTCCAAAGCTGGTCAACAATTTGGAATAATCTTACCTACCACTCTAAAAATTGAATACAAAACTGCTACAATCCCRAGCATCTTAACAGTTCATTTCACTGTTTGTCTTTCATATTTTGTTCCTCTCCTAATTGAAGAGTAAAAAGCTTAGCACCAGAATGAACTGGCATGCAAAATACATTACAGATTAATTATAACGCCATTTTCACAGTAGATGGAAGAATTCATATATCCTACCTTGATGGTTTTTGACTGGAGTCTGAGACCATTCAGTGTGTTTATTGCTCTTTCAGCATCTTTTGCAGTCACATAGTTCACAAAGCCATAGCCTAAGCTGTGTCCTACAYGGAAGAACATTTTTCAAATGAATCCAAAGAAAAAAACAAACATATCACCTTCAAAATAAAATGATATTTAACAGGCAAATGACATGAAGAGCAGGAAAAAATGTTGGCAAGTGAACCCCAGGCTAGCCATTTCTATGTGGCTATTCCATTATTTTGCTTCCAGAAGCCAGAGGGAAAAAAAAAAAGCCTTCAGTCCTCAAACAGACATCTGACTAATGAGTAATAAGTCTCAAACGTAGGATGAAATCAAGCAGAGGAAAATAATCTTCAGTGCAGACAACATGTGCTATTACTCTAGGCAAAGCTCTGCTTCTCAGTAGGCATATTCAGCTATTGATGTACATCTTCCAAGTTTACTCTTGGCTGTTACAAAAAGAATTTTAGATTAATAATAATACAAAACTCTAAGTCATCCAAGGCAAAGGATATGCATTTATTTGTTCCACTTCCATCTCCAACCTCCCCTTATGCCAGTATCAATTATAACTCTGCATACTAGTATCATTTCAGGTTTAAACTTTCTAATAATTAGAGGCTCTCATCTTCGTAGACCTAAAAATATCCCAAATCCTTTCAGACTGTTTGCCTGCAATAAAGCAAGTCCCATCCAATAAAAGTTGCTCCTTTCTTCAGACTTTCTCCTTGTCTCGCAGCCAGATCCACGGGATGTTCAGAAGAAAAATGCATGTTCGTATAGGAGAATATACTAGTTTACTAGAATAAGACACTATCATTAAATCATTATTAACTTTCATTATTAGGCTTGAGAACACCAGAAGACATGGCTAAAAGTTTCAGAAAATGATTCTCTCCTGTAAAGCCACCTGTATTTTAGAAAATGAAATACACTGAAAAAGTCAATGCTGGCTTCCTAGCATGAAGTATCAGATAATCTAAAGAAAATAATTGTATTAGATGCTGAAGATAACTCCCTCCATCGAGGGGGATAAAACAAAACAAAAACACCCCCACACCACCGGTCTACTGAAGAGGTTGAGACCTACTATATTAAATGTAACCAGGGAAAGACGGAAGCTCCACGTAACCCATATTCCTTTAATTGTTATTAATAGCATCCATGGCACAGACTGACTGCAGAACAACTGCAAGAGCAGAAACATAGACGCCAGGGAATTATCTGCTATGTTGTAAAAACATAATAGGCCAATAGCTCATCTAAACCCAAACACTGTCACCGTATGTTTCCTAACACCCTCACTGCATATACAATCTCTCTCTGTTTTTTTTTTTTCTTTTTTTTTTTTTTCAGTCTGCTAAAGCTCTTCACGCAGCCAACTCCCATTAGTGTCCTGTACGAGGAGTGAACAACTTCCTTAGAGCTGGGGTGTTATAAACATCTATAAACACTAGCAGTGCACAGACTTTTACTCACGGCCAGGTAGAATTTAGCAAAGAAACAGAGAAATGCAATAATCACAAGATCTTAAGACATGAGCTGCTGCAGCTTCACCTTTGAAGGTCTATAAACAACAACATCAATTAACAAAACAGAAAATGAAATTAAAAAGAAATCAACAACAAGAAATAACACACTGTGTGTGCATGCACAAATAATTTCCTGCCCCAATGTCTACAAAGTTCTGATTAGATATGGTTGGTCATGTAAGACAAATCCGGTTAGTCCACAATTGCTTCTCTAGTGAGTTTTTTCCCCCCKCTCTGATTAAGGGGATGAATAATTTAATAACTATAAAAATGCGCAACAACTTGATTCCAGATCATTTCTCCAGTAGCTTCCCTGACAGATCCTTCTTTGCAARTCTTCTTTGCTTTACAACTTAAGCCATCTTCCCTGCTCCGGAAAAGCAAAAGCCTACTTTCCTTTGGGAGCACACCAGAAAATATGCAAGGGATCTAAGTTTATGAAATATTATGAATAGCATCAAATGCTTATCTAAAAGCAGCAAGTTGGAGACATATCATTTGTTTTACCATGATGTGAGATCAAGAAACCTACAGAGGACAAAAAAAAAAAAAAAGCAATACTGTTTATTCTGCAGTTTTCAGTGAACAGCAATTAAGTTGGAAATGCRAGCTTAGAAAAAAACATGCTTACATATAAATGCAAATCAACTCAAGAGGAAAAAAGAACAAAAATACAAGTAGACTTTTATCTGGGTAAATAATTAACAAAATGATCATGAAATGTAGTTTAAAACAAACTATTATACTCCCTCAACAGAAAGAATCTAGTTTTGTTTACACAATAAAAAGCCTTCTCATGAAAGAGGGCTCTTATTTTCTTTCTGGGCATCACTTGGTTTTCTCCCAGTGCCCTTGCTTCCCTTCGCTGTTTCCTTAGACATACTGCTTCAGTTAGTAAATCATTTCTTCTCTCCTGCTACTGACCGACAACTCTGATTTCACTGAAGAGTCAGTGCTTATTTTCTTCTCTATTAGAGACTAGCTGTCCTTCTAACAGCAGCTACATCAGACCTTCCTCATGCTATCCCTTGCAAGAAAAACTCAACTATCTGCTCACAAGCTCCTGTTACGTCAGAGTACCTCGATACAAAGTTTAGTTTAGAATTTCTTTTCTGAACTGAAAAACAGCTGCTAACTGATGCAATGTACTGAAATCAAATAGAAGAGAAAAAAATGAAAAGAGATAGACAAACAATAATACAAAGATGGAGTGACGCTCAGGGGAGAATGGAGTATCTCAAGGAAATGGTTTTTTTCTATGTGGGTACAAAATGTGCTGTGAATGATAAACTAATAGCTAATCATGTATGGATGTGTCACAGAGCACCACATACAAATATCAGAGACTGATGTGCTGAAAAGGCAAAATTCTAAGTGGTCACTTAATTTCAAAGGAGAAAGAAAAAGGTAAGAAGCTCTCAGACACGAATTATGTGGAATTTCCTTTAGGACAGGTAAGATACTGTACAGCTGGGGATGCATAAATACATCAACACCAATTAAACTGCAGTTTTGCATCAAATTCCTAAAGAGGAGCTCTGCCAGCATGGAAATGCAGCAACCCAGGATCATCAGTGCAGGGGATAAAAATGCTATGGACTATCTACCCGAGACAAATCCACGTTATGCACACAACAACTTTTATAAGAGAGATGCGTGGCAATTCCTACTGTTGAAAAGATCATGGTAAAGGATACAGAAGCTAATATTTTCAAATAGCTTCTCTAAATTTTATGAAGACTGTCATGGAACATAAAATTGTTCAGTAGTCTTGCTGTACTCAAAATAAAACCTGCATAAATACCTTTACTATAACTGAAATGTTTAGCACCAGGAAGAATTTTGATCCAAGAGGTAGGCTGAAAGCTATGTGATCACTCTCCCTAGAGATGAAATCAACTCAGTAAGTAGTTAAAATTTCTATTCCGGATAGTAGAAAATGTAGAGCAGAGAATGTCCTCTAACAGCGAAGCAATAAAAATCAGTCATTGCTGCATGAAAAATAAAGAATCATGTTTGGTAATTCTTATCTCTACAAACACAGTCAGTAAGAGCAACTCCAAATACAGGCTACTTTTATTTACCAAAAAAAATCATCATAGTTCCAAGGCTGCAGGTCTGAGAATTAAACTGATCTAAAAACTTGCCTCCAACTAAAAGAGAGAAAGTTACAGCCCTCCTGCCCAGGCCACTCTATGTGCTAATATGACAGCTTCCTGATCGCACCAAAAAGTAGGTCAGAGAGCTAAAGAGAATTTTCAGCTATAGACAAGTTCTAGTTTCCTGCTAGGCATGAGGAGAGCTGAACGCGGCAGCAAGACTCTTTCTTTTCCAGTGGCAGCTAAACATTGCATTAGCCTAGAACACAGCTTTACAGGACAGATAAATCTTACATTTAGTTCATAAAACCTACTGCTCTGCCAGCACTTGTTTTCATGGAAACACTGCTTGACAAATCTCAAGACTTCATTCTTCACTTCTAATGCTACTATTAACAGCCCTGTTTGTTGTGGGCCTTATCACTCCAGGAATTTAACTTGTAAGTACTTCAATCTCAGACATGTGCCTCCCATTCATTGTACTGTTCACAAGATTTTTTATTTGAATATTCAGAGCTTAAAACTTCAAAAAAAGTTAAGTTGCAGGAAGAGTAAGTCAGACCAAATTCAGACTAGTTTTAACATGCATACAGATCTTAAAATCTAGGAATTAACATATTTCTTAAGCACAGACAGAAACAGTCATGAATTCAACCTTATGCATCCTATCTTCATGGTACTAAATTTCTAGTCTTAACATTACTACAATTACATGCACTGTCATCACTAACTGGATTACATACACATACACATTGGATAATTTTGCATTAAATTGTATACAATCAAGTGTTTAGCTGAGCAGTCTAGCACAAGGAAAAACGTTGTTATATACTAGATTATACCTGCAACTTTGTCCCGGATAAGTTTTGCAGATTCAACTTCACCAATACTGCTAAATAGACTCCGTAATTCATCTTGCGTCATGTTCTGAGGGAGGTAGTTCACAATTAAATTTGTTCTACCAATATCATCCCTGCAATCTTCAGCCATGTGATCTTCATAACCATTAGACATTTTATATTTTATCTGCAAAGAGAAAAATCCCAAATAAGTTCTAGATCTTTGTTTCAGTAAGCCAAAAATTCTCCACCTGAAATAAGTTTGAATGTTTATTTTTGAAAACAGAGGACAAGCATTTCAACTGTATCTATTTCCGCTTGTAAAACAAAACATTGTTTGTGGAAATTCCAGATGAATTCACTTTTTCAAGCTAACAAGCACAGTATTTTACAAAATCATGTCCTGTTAAAGAGCTCTCAACTTTTTAACATAAATAGGAAGAATCAAGACAGAATTTGTACGCATTCAGAGTATTGCTCTATGCTCTATCTATGCTCACAGAGTATTTCTTGCAGCTTTTATTTTAGTATCATTTAAAAGAAAGCCTGGAAAAAAATAATCCAAAAAGCTCATTATATGGCGATATTCTTCCCATTAAGCATCAGCAGTGACCGAATCCTGAAGTTTCGTATCCTCTGAACATTTACAGCTTTATTTCAGTCATTACAGGCCCAAGGTGCTCTTTCTTCATAGTGTGCCATAATGGTAGGGATGTTCAAGTGCTTTTAAAATTGCTTAGAGATATTCAAAAGGAGGATCACTAAATCTTAATCTTGAGAGAGGAGAAAATGAAGTCTAGTAGATTTACAAAGCCCACACTGGCATCTTCTTCATACAAACCAACACTACCAGGAATCTAACAGGATGTACTGTCCCAGACTGTCTCTCAAGCTTTTGGGAGCACTTTGTTCTCTCACTTGAGAGGGTTAAAAAATCTCCTGCTCCAAAACAAGCTTCATTAAACAAAGCTCCATTAAGAATAGCTGTTAAGTGCACATAATCAACAGAAAAGCTCCTAAAAGCCTGAAATGAATTAATGGCCTTCCTGTGCCCAGGTCAGAATTTCTCCTCTTAGGCTGTAACTCACAGATGCTTCCTATTAATGGTAATCTAACAGATACTTCAATATTTCTTCCTTTTTGTATTATGGAGACTCTTATTTTGTCGTCAAACAGGAATGCAGCTGACATGACTTTGAGGCCCCAAATCCCACCTCCACAAGTAAATCACTCGTAACATTAAAAAAAAAAGACTCAATCTAAATATATTTCCCCAACCAAACCAATAAACTGTAAAAACATGAGTAGTTTCATCAAGTGAGTCCCAGCTCCATTTATAAAACGGAGTCAGCTGTGGAGAAAGCTTTAGCTGCTGGTTGTTTTAGGCTCACTTACGGTCTAGGCATACAGACTATATTCCTAAGAGCCCCTTTTAGCATGACGACACTGCAAATGTAATTATTAAGAATAGTTTAGACAAAATTAGGCATAAAGGGATTCAATTCCATGCTTTTGGAGTTGTCAGCTTCCTGTCAGCTTGTCTCAGCAACCTCAGCAACACTGTGAACTTGCAGCAATAAATACAGGTTCCCTTCCAGCTCTGTCAGAACTGCCTGAGCACAAACTCAAACAGCTGAGCCTTTTTTGTTTAACATAACCCAGGTATAAAGCCACACAGCTTAAGGGCTCCTAAACATTTTAATGGGAAGCAATTTGCTTGCCTTTGTTCTGGGCAAAACTCAAGCCGTGTATGTGCAATAAACGATTAGGCTGATGAACCTGAAAAGTGCACAGTACAGTTAGAAGAGTTAGTAAGCAAATGAAGAGGCATTTTTTCTAACTCTGCGTAATGAAGTCTCAAATTTCTTTTACACTTAACCAAGTTTGCCTAAGAGTCAATACAAATCCTTGCTGACGCCAAGGCTTTTCCTGCCAAGTTTAAAGTTACTACACATATTAGTTTCTTCCAAAAGCAAAGGACTTCCAAATCTATTTTTCTTATCCTGCGAGTGCAAGGTTGCATGAAAGGGGAAGCACCAAACATACGTAAAGAGCACAGAAATCACACGGCAAACTATAATGGCAAGCTGTCAAGACTTGCATCTGGCATTAAGCAAAACTGATCGGAGTTTGACAAGTCACTATCGACTTTAAAGCATTTAACTGCTGCTTCTCATCTCGGTCGTCCGCAATACTTACTGTCTGTATTTCCCTGGGATAAATAAGGAATGCCTAAGGCAGGATGGCCTGTTGGTTCAGAAGCAGTTAGAACCAAAGAAAAACTTCTATCTCCTTTTCCGCAGACACGAGGAAAAAATTAGAGGTCCTCCTTGCATAAAGGCCCAGCAAACCTCACGGACCTTGCTGAGGTACTTCAAGGAAAACTTCAGAACCCTACAAAGACATCTCCTCTTGTTTTTTCAAAGCTGATATTTGTTGATAATGCTCACCCACAATTCATGGGTGACTCAGAAGCAAACAACAAATCTGCCCGTCTTGGACACTGGTCTACCACTCACATTTTGAAGCCACTGAGCAGTATTCCTTGGAGATCGTATAACCTGAAATGGAATGAAAAATATACTGCTACATCAAGGGAAGAGCCAAAATTATCCACACTGTTGCCAAAGCTGTTGACTTTATCTTTTTTTTTTTTAAATTTTTTTTTTAATTTTTTTTTGGGGGGGCCTCCAAAACATCTGAAGACCAAGATCTTTGCTGCAAAGAAAATATCTGCTTCTTTGGGGAAAAATTGCTTCCCAATGCACAGGCTATCTGGTGCACAGGTGGAAGACAAGACGGCAGCAAAAGAACTATGATTTCCTGACAAATTCTGACACCTCCCCACTGCCATTCCTTGGATTAGCATCCGATACTTCCATTTCAATGGACGAGGAAAACAAAAGCATCAATGGAAGCAGGAGACAGCATCAAACTGGTAGCACCAGCACAACAGAAATAGCTGGAAACTCATGTCTGAAGGCTTGATGAGGAATCAAAATTTGCTACCGCTGTTCTCCTAAAAGGCAGCCAAGTAAGTGCTTGGGCAAGAGAGAAATTTATAGTTTACAGACATTCTGCCACTGCTACTAGCAGTATAAATAAAGCAGAGAAGAAAAAAAAATGCATGTGAAGGCATACATACAAGGGAACTCTGTCTTCTCAGCATAGCTTTCTACCCTACTCCCCCTCAAAAAGGAGAAACAAAAACCAAAGAAGCTTAAAATCTATTTTTGCAGCCATCACCTACATATAATAAGGTTGTATAATCAAATGCATCATTTAGGCCAGCAGTTTGAAGCTTGCAAGTGCCTTGATCACAGCACTGCAGTTCAAATGGGAAAAAAAGCCCTAACTAGTTTTAAGTAGAAGGCAAAATTTAACACCTCTCAGCTCTGACCACGTCACTGCTTCCAAATGCTTAAACTAGAATGAGCCTAATTTCCTGGAACAAATTTCCTGGCTTTTTCTATAGTACTTAGAAATAGTCGGGATTTCTTTTTTGGCATTTCCAACCATCTTTAGCTTTGCAAGTACAGCAAGCTTAGATATTTTAAAATTAGAAAACACCGTCAACTTCACAAGTAGCCAATCCACAAGACACGCGCTCAGAACAATATCTAACATCTTTCTGTAGTTACTTCACAGAGGTCTTGTGACGAGCAAGCAACAAACGCTGAAGACAAACTCTTCAGGAACAAATGGCTGATGTAAAGCTTTAAAGAAACAAATTTAAAAGAAAAGCAACTTGCCACCGGCAGGTCAAGAGAAGATATTTTTTCAGTAGGCAAGTGACAGAATATGCAAGAAACAGCGAGTAAAGGATAGAGTGCTCGAATTAGGACCACAGGTCGCGTTTCACAGTAAGCAAAGGTCAACAACTAGAAACAAGCCACATTCAGCAGCAGTGATTAAATCAAGGAAGACATTTACACAATATTGGTACTTCCACTTAGATTCTTCTTACTATCATTCCCACAAATCTGCTGCTGCAGGAGGCATTACACATGGGAACACTGTGTAACCACATTTACCTGGTGTGGCAGAACCACCCTCATCAGGGCCAGAGAACTAAGCCCCTAAATCCACAACTCTATAATGTACTTAACCACAGCAGCAACCTAAGATGTGCCTGTTCTCATCCCAGCCAGGACAAGTGGGCAACAACTGAAGGGGCAAGTAAAAGGAATCAAAACCGCTGAAGACTTTCAATCACGAAGCCACCTGCTAATTTGCAGCATCACACAAATGGTTATACTGTTTCAAAGGCAAATCTATTAAGGCCACTGAGTAAGGCAGCCCGTTGTATGGATTTTGAAGGCAGAGGGAATGAGGCTGTTCTACAACCTGACAGGGACACCCTCAGGATTTACTAGAGGTCTAAGAGTTAATTAAAACACATCAGATGGCTTGATAGAACATTTAGATGTCACCCTATTTTTAAAGTGGGACACACTGGTCTCTGAAAATTCTGTTCATGTAAATCAAAAAACGACGTGGTTCAAATGTGGAAAACTGGAGGTCAGTAAGGCAGCAAGAGTTATACCACCCACATTTAGGCATAAAATGAAAGAGGGGGAAAAAAAAAGAAAAAAGGAAAAAATTCCAAGAACAAGAGAAGCGCTCAACTGTATCAGCAGCCAGCAGCAATATAAAGTACTAATAAGATATATTACTAAATCAATCTTTATTTTTATTTATTCTCCACAGGGGAAACACAGGGCTCACAGAATCCAAGCACAAAGCCCTTCGTGGAAGGGAACATTTCCCTTCTCAGCAAGCCTCGGATCTTGGCCGCTGCCATGCAGACAACACTGTTCTGCTCCTCAACACCGCAGAATGGCAGGGCCCACGCGCTCCGCTACAAACTGTCCCTCCGAGTGGTCCTTTCTCCAGGCTACCACCGCACACATTCCTCAAAACCCACATCTCCCCACTTCACGCTCATTCTTGCTGCTTCCGATTGCTATCTAAAGAGTAAGTGCTCTGCTCTGGAAAATCTCCCTCCAGGAGTCACAATAACAGGCAACTATTTCAGCCATGATTTCTCCCGGGCAAAGGCAGCTAACGGAGCATTATCTAACACTGCAGGCCTGAATTAGCAGAGGTACTAGCAGGCRCTGCTTGCATTAGGAAGCCCACCCTCACATACCTCCAGTCAATAAAGATGCCCCAGTCTCATGGAAGGTGGGAGATTCAAAGGACTCGCTGCAAAGGCACACGAAATAAAATATAAAGAGCAAGGAGCGTGAAAACGGAAAGAAGCTCTAAGGTGAGGGGCGGGCACAGGCAGCACACCCACATCCCCCACGCGGGGCGAGCAGGGAGAGCACGGCGGTGCGGGGCTCCCCCGGCATCGCGCGGGCCCCATCGGCGCCTCGCGGGCCTCGCGGGCCCCGCAGGCCGCATCCCGCACTCCCTCGGCGCCTAGCCCCTCCCCCGCGGGCCCTGGCTCCCCTCCCTCCTCCTCGCAGGCCCGGGCCTAGGCGCAGGCCTCAGCCCTTTGCGACGCGGCCCGCGCGCGCCGCTGCCGCTGCCGCCCTTCTCTCAGGAGGTTCCACGGCGGCCCCCGGCCGTTCCGCGGCGAGCGGGCCTCACCTGCGGGCGGCTCGGCAGGGCCCGGGCAGCGCGAGGCTAACGGCTCCGCAGCGCGCACAACAAGCCGCTCGCAGCGCCGCTGCGCACGCCCGCACCCCGCCCGCCGAGCCCCATTGGCCCCCGGGCGCACGTGCCCGCGCGGCCATTGGCCGCGCCACACGTCCGTCAAACGCGGGGCGAGGGAGACGAGCGCGCACGCGCAGAGGTGAGTGTGTGTGCGCGCGCGCGGCGGCGGCCTCGCGTGGGGAGCAGGAGCGGAGCCGCGCCCGGGGGGACGGGCAGCGGAATCCGCCCGTTCCGCTGCTTCTGGRACGTCCTTCCGCGCCCGTTTGGCACCTTGGGTCCCAGCACCCGGAGCTGATGCCGTCTGGGCAGTCCATTTCTGTTTGGTTTTGACCTCTGTGTCTGACGTCGCTACCCGTGCACAGTCCTCACGTGCAAAAACACGCTATGCTGCAGAAAGGAAGGCTCTTTTTTTTGTCATTTATATAGTATAGTGCAATAATGCCCATGGTACAAAGCAATATGCTTTGCACCTGACCCACCTGTGAAYTGGCAAAATAAGTCTAAATATGGCACTCAAGTTTTGACAAAAAAGGATCCAAAAAGTAACCAAGCATTGCAGCACTGAAATGCTCAATGCCACTTTCCTTATCAAAGACAATTCATTGAGTTTTACTTAGTTGATTAGCATGAGTCTGAAATGAAACTGATGTCCCTTTCTGTGGTCTAGAAGAGTAGTGAGACCCAGCCTGACAGACTAGAGATAYAGTGGTAAAGCCCTATAGGGGTGTGTGCACTTTGCCATTTCTTTACATGCACATMGTAGTATTCTGCAGTTCTAGTAGTAATTGCCCTGGGGCACATGGCAAGACACATACTTGTAAATATCTTTCTTCGACCACCCGTGATTTGGAAGAGATTTCAGTTTTGCCTCTGGCAAACACCTTGCATAGTAAATCCCARCATTGCTGCACTAATGTTACCTGGTTTTCCTTCCAGAAATAGAAATACATTTTGGAAACCCTATCGTGTGGGCTGTTATATATGGGATTCTAGTCTTTCATATAGAATGACCAAGCACAGGCCAACTTTTGCAGTGGTCTTGAAGGTGAGGTATCAAAGAGAAGCTGATGGAAAGCATCATAAAATCAAGAGTTCACTGAAGAAGGAATGCTGGCAAGAGTTATTACTCTCTCATCTTTTCTGTATCTTTCAGGGCCAGATGGGGAATCCTTACATGTAAATCCCAAGCCTGACAGGTCTGGAAATAACCTTCAAGGCCCCATAAAATATTAAAAGATGTTTGTGCATCTGTTATTTGCTCATGCTGCTATGTATGCCAGCCACAATATCACAATTTGTCACTCACACACCAATGGCAGCTTTCCGTTACTGCGTTATCTTGCATTTTTCTTGTTTGATTCAGTTTTTAATAAAGCAACTCTGTTCTTGGGCAAAAGATAGGCCACAGAGTAGCAGATTAGGCATGAAACTGCTCCACTGAGTTTTACTACTGTTATTCATAACAGCATATTTTCAGCATAATTATTTCATTATCAACATCAATTATTTCATCATCAACACTGTGTAAAATTGTGATGACAATCAGGGAATTATCCTGCTAACCCACATGTAATTTCTTGTAAAGGAATGATCTCGTTTTGCTGAAATATATTCATTCCCTGTTGCCATGTTTTAGTTTACGTGATGCAATGSAATGAAGTGAAATTATGATGAATGTAGATGAAGCTGGATCTTCCCGTGTACACTCCAGCTAGTTGATTTACACTGAAACATGAAGAAAAGTTCAGCACCAACCAGGTTATGTTAAGTGATGCTGCACGACATCAGTTGACAGAGTTGTCAGAACAACACAGAGCAAAGCACCAAAGCGGTGGCTGCAAGAAAAAAAATGGTTATAACAACTAGGAATAAGCGTCAYCTGGAAATTACAGATTATAGAAGGGGAAAAATTGTTGCAAAGGCATCAAAGAAATGTAATCATGACAAAATGACTCCTTGGTTTTAAGATGAAGTTTAACGAGGAGAGTAAGGGCACTTTGCAAGCAGGAACCGCACACAGCTCAGCTCACTTCAAAGTCACATTAGCTACAGAAAATGGCTTGCAAGGAATTCTAGTGTTTGGAAAAGACTTTCAAGATGATCGAGTCCAACCACGGAACTTAGCAACTCATTTCAGGACTTCCCCACTTGGGAGATGGTGTGGGCTGTTTTCAGACAGACTTCTCCACAGGTTCTTTCCACACTGCTCTTTTAAACAGCTTATTTTTACTTTTTTTTTTTTTTTTGATGCTTCAATGAAGCATTGTAAATTTGTTAAATCTTTTCCTTGACTTCAAGAGGGGTTATTTGGAGTATAATATAGCAATTATTACACAATAGAACCTACATATACATGTGCGCATATATACACATAGTACATAAATAAATACATATATATACACACACCCCAGATTTCTAGGTCCATCCAGACATGCATTTCCAGACACAGGGAGGCCTCATAACRGAGGCCAAGGGCAGCAGCTCTTCACCCACTTGCGTGGAGCCGCCGCTCGCAGAGGGCCCCGCGCCGGCCCGGGGACTCCCGCCCGGCGACAAACGGCGCTGGTGCCGGTGCCAGGCGCCTCGGCGCGGGCTGCCGCCATGTGAGGGTTCGGCCGCCCCCCGCGCCCCCTCCCGCCCCTCGTTAAAATGGCAGCCGAACCAGTGCGGCCCCGGTAACCGGCAGCAGCAGCAGCAGCACGAGCAGCCTCCGCCGCTGTCTCCCGCTCCCGGGAGCCGCCGCCTCGCCGCTGCCGGGGTGACGCTGGCATGGCGGCTCCCACACGGTCCTTGGGGCGGCTAAAATGGCGGCGGGGCGAGCGGTCCTGCTGCTCTTAGCCTGGAGCAGCCCTCCGGGCGCCCGGCTGCCCGTGCTCGGGCTCCCTCTTCCGTTCTTTTCTCCCTCCTTAAGCGCCTCGCTCCTGAAAGGTGGTGCCTTCCACACTGCCCTCCCTCCCGGCCTTCCTCCCTGCGGGGCAGCCTTTTCCTTCAGGCCATGTTTGGCTTCTCCACATTCCCCTCTCCTCTTTTAGGGCTTGCGTTTCTTTCAGATCTCGCTTATTATTGAAGTTTAATAAGTTTGCATCATCTATATGTATTTCCCCCTAGAACCTGTTGGATACATTTACCTGTAAGATACATTTAAAGAAATTAGCCTTCACTACAGAGAATTTAACAATCACTATCTTATGGTATTTTTATTAAACAAATGAAATAGCTCCAAAAACCTGTTTCTTCTTTATATCCTGTTTCAATACAATTCTATCAGTGCAGATTTCAACCAGCTATTAACAAAAACATCAAAATCTTTATAATAGATCAAAGTGAAAGAATGCCTGTGAACTTCTTTCAAATAAGGATTAAAGATCTTCTTTTTTCATACCTTTCTTCTCTGATCTCTCTTTTCTATGTTCTTTTTCTCTCTCTATCTTCTTATTTTTTTCCTGGAAGTATTTCTCTTCTGTGGCCCTCTCTCTCTGCTGCTCTTCCTCACTCTGCTTTATGCTCATTTCCTTTTCAGGACCCTAATATTAAGATTACGTAGGTGCAACTCCARTACAAAAATATAGTCTTGCTAAAATTGGATATTGAGTTTCTAAAATCTGGTAATAAAGACCCAAAACAGACACATCAGTTTCACACAATACCTTTGTTTCGCCCCAAGTTTCATCTCCGAAGTCTTCTGCGTATTCTTCATCATCGGTTATCAGAAAGTTGTCAAAAATGGTTCCAGCTCTCACCTTTGAAAAAGGGGAAGTAAAAAGAAAAAGATAAAATAATAAAAAAAAAAAAAACCACAAGAAAAGGGAGACATTAACATGTAAATCTAAAGAAGTCCTCTACCACTCTAAGTCAAGTCAGAAGTCTGATCACTAGGTAGTAAGGAAGCCTGAGGTACTGGAGAAAAGATCTGAAGCCCATCCAGAGGACAATTTTCTTGTCATTTTTGCAGCCAACAACTCTTCAGACCCRGTTAAGCACTTCAAGTGCATTTAAATATCAGCAAATGAAAAAACAAACAAACAAACACACAAAAAAACCAACACAGTTGTTCACCAGCTAAGATCCCAAAACAACAGATATTATCCATATGCAGAGGGTAAACAGGCTGTCATCTACTCAATGAAAAGTCCTTTACTTGCTATTGCTTGCAAAAAGCCAACTGACCTGCCAGATATCTAGTCCAATGATGCTAATATTTTCATAGCTGTAGATACTGAAGTCTGGTGAATAATCTGGATTGTCAATCTGTGGATGGGGCCAAACTCCTCTATAATTTGGGTTATCAATCTGCCTTGGTTTCCATTCACCCTACAATAAACCATGTGCTTTGAATACAATCAGGCAAAAAAAGAGTTACTATAAAAAGCCACCTATAATTAGAATTATATGTACTCTATATAGAGGATTCTTGACCATAGGACGATGCCATTCTCCATTAACAGAATCATCCCAATCTTCAGGTTTTCGAGCACTGGTGTCCATAATATATTCAGGTTCATCCCAGTCCTATAAAATGGAAGATTAAGAATSCAAAACGAAGACCACAGTTGAGCTAAGAATTGAATTTAGCAACAACRATATAACCCAGTAATAAAGAGCAGATGCAAGAGAGCAAGTTACCACAGGTTTGACATCGTCTGGATCATCAATTTGGACTCGATCATCCCAATCAGTGGGTTTCTTCACTCTTGGATCATTTATTTTCCTTGGTTGCAAAAAATCTAAGTCATCTTCTAGATTGCCTGACGCAACCATTTCATTATCAATTTTTACTTTGTAAGTCTGATCTGGCTTTATAATCAAAGTATACAAGTGCGTATATCCATCCACCTGGGTTTTAAAGAAAGGAAGTAAAGTGTTCAAGGTTCTTGAAATACATAACTCTGATGCAAGGCTCTTCATAAGAGCTATAATACCAGTCTATAATACCAGATTTACATTTACCTTGCATCTTATCAGTTTTTTGATTGGATGTGGTTTATTCTTGTAGCTTAAAATAACATGGACTTTCTTTGTCTCAGATCCACAAATATCTGGCCCTACAAAGAAATTTCATGCCTTGTATCCTAAACTTCTTTCTGCATCTGCAAAAAGACATTGCTTACTTTCCTCCTTTTAATATTACTGRACAAATTTTCATTTTGAGATACATSTTTATAAATTTCTCAAATGGGCGTATGCAGAATGCTGCCATAAAACAATGGCTGTATGTTAATAATGCAGAAGTAACTGMACTCACCAAACATGATGTAATATTGAGAGTCTGCACTGAGGTTCTTCTGATCCAAGTTTGAGGAAAAAATTTTAACGTATCCCCCACCACAGTCTATCTTCTGCTCATGTTTCACGGTGTACTGAATGACCAAAGTCTTCCCTTTGTTACTAAATGGTTTAAATCTTGAGGAGATAGCATAAAACTTAGAATTTTCACTAGTCTGCAGACCTGTAAAGAGAGCAGGAAGACTTAATTTTTCCCCATTTACAAGAGAAATGCTTCCATTGCCATGAAGGAGAAATCCCAAGTCCTCCCCATAGCTCCCACAGACCTTTATCTCTCACTGGATCTCCATAAAACTTTCCAGCTGTGAGTTTAAACTTCCCTAGGTCTGGTTTGTGCTCGGAATTCATCCACCTCTTGTGCCAGTTGSCTGTCCCACAAAGCCGTTGCCAGTAACCACGAGAGAACACAAGAGTTTGGTCAGCACTCGCCTGCCCACGGGCAGGAGAAACCGTCACCCTTTAACACCCGCTATCAGCAGCGGCCCCACCACCCGCTTCCTCACGCCCAAAACCTCCGTCCAGAAACTGCTCCTGGAAATACACTGCGGCCTGGATGGGCCCGAGCRCGGCCCCGAGGAGCAGGAGCAGCCGCAGTGATTCAAAGGCCGGGGCGCTACCGAGGCGCCTTCGCGCTACGGCCACCATCGCCTCAGACACCAACGGTCGCGCGCGGCCCCACGCCTTCGCGGCCCCACCCTGCTCACGGCGGGCGCTGATTGGCCCGTACGCTTACACGAGTGGTGAGGCGGGACTCGATTGGCTGAAAGCCCAGAAGAGGCGGAGCAATCCACCACGTGCCCGCGCTTTCTGGAGCACGCTGGGATTTGTAGTCGGAGTGATGACGCACCGCCTTGCGATTGGCCGGTTGCGCCCAAGGAACGGCAGYACGCAACGGGCGGCTTGCGGAGAGCCAATGAGCGGGCGGGATGTTGGGGAGTGGCGGTCTCCGGGATACGGCGCCGCGGCCGGTCCGGGGACGTGAGGGAGCCGCGTGGCCCGGGCCGCCATGGCCGCGCTCGCTCGGGCGCGCAGGGCGGCAGCGCCCTCGCCCCGCGCCCTCCTCCCGCAAGGGCCGGGCGATGCGCCCCGCGCCAGAACCACCGCCGCGGGGCACGGCGGCCTCCTCCGCTCCTTCAGCGACCTGTCTGCGGGTGACTCGGAGCTGGAGGCAGCTGGGAAGGCGCCGCCGCGTCGCTTCCTCAAGGCGGGCGGCGAGCACGGCCCGGGAGGCGGGTGGAAGCAGCCGCCGGGAAGCGCCGGGCCCCGCGCACAGGCCGCCCCGGGTGGCGCCTCCCACGCGCGCTCGAGCTCCGCGCTGAAGAAGGTGGCGCAGCTGGAAAGCAGGTTCATGAGCCGGAAAAAGCAGCTGGACTCGCGAGACGGCGAGCGGCGCCAGAAGCCCTCAGATGAGTCCGTGTCATCCGCCTCCAGTCGCGAGCGCAGCGCAAGAGGCAACAAGTATCGCAAGAATTACACCCGTGAAAACGGCGCCCTGGCTGGGGCCCGGCCTAAGGGAGCTGAAAGCAGCCGCAACGGCCCCGGTGATGCTGCAGTTAAACAGCAGCTTGGTCTGGATGGGGATGAAGAGGAAATGAAAGAGCCCGTGAAGAGCCCTTGGCAGTTCTCCAGTAGAAATCAGCATTGGAGGGTGCCTGTAAGTGATTCTGAACAGGTCGGAAAGGTAAATGGACCTGGATTCTATATTTTTATTTACACTTTTATGAAATAGTCTTAAGCTGGTAAGTCACTTTTGGCTAGTGCCAGAAACTAATTTTTAATTCTCCATTTGTAGCTGTTAGTGAGTTGGCTTCAGCTTACATTTTTAACTTATTAGGGTTTACCCTTTGTAATTTGTCTTTGCTTTTAGTGATCTACATACACAAATAATGCCTGAATTTCTTTTTCATGCTCTTTGAAAGACTGAGACTACAATTTCATCAGGAATGCCTCCTGCATCTCAGAAAAACATTTCACTTTCAAAGACACCTAAAGCACCTTCCTTTCACAGCAGAGACTCAGAGAAAAGCCTTTCCCTTGGAGCTAATTCACTAACACCTTCACCAACCAACAGAAACTTGTCAGTATTAAATAATGAAAGATCTCAATCCCTGGCTCCTTCCAGGAAGGACAGTGTTGTAAGGAGTATTCTGCCCAGAACAGGCGATGKCAAGCAGAGCCACGTGTCACTCGGAAGCGATGGAAGTGAAATAAAGTCATTAGACGAGTTATTTTCAGAAGCAGCAGAGGCGGAAGATTCAGCTAGTGGGAGCTCAAACGGTAACTCTTCTTAATTGTGTATGGATCTTAAACACCCTCAGGGAAAGGATTCTCTTGAACTTGGTTAACAGATCCAGCTCCAGGCAAAGCTGGAGACTTGGAGAGAGCTGTTGCTAAGATTAAAGAGAGGTTGGCTCTTGCTTTTTCAGTATAACACACTAGTTCGAAGCTGGGAATATAGTACTGATCTGTTTGTTTGTTTGTTGTGTTCCCTTTGTATGGTGTACGATAATTTCTGTGCTGTGATGTCAAGGTGACAATTTGTCATTTAATTGCAGACTTCAGAGTGAATATACTGAGCCTTGATGACTTGGCATCGGATGTCCCCCGTGAGACACCAGAGCTGAAGTGGGAAGTAAGTGGAAATTCCCTTGTAGCTCATATTTCCATTCTGCCTTTGCTTGGTGTGCAGTGTTTATTCTAAGATAACTACTCCTGTTGTATTCCTAAACCAAAGTAAAGCAGCATTTTTATTTCTTAATAAAGCAGTATCGATACTGCAGCATAGATTAAGAACAATGGAGGCATATTCAAGTTTATAGTTGGTTCCCATAATCTTTCTTTTCCATTTCTCATGTAGTTCTTTCATTTTACAGGGTGCAGGCTTTCAAAATGTCCAAAAGTCAGACAGGGATCCCCCAAAAGCTGTTTTCCAAGTGAAAAATGACCAAACTTCCGTTAAAACAAGTTCAGTAGCTGGCATAAATGATGCATCGGAGGGGGATATTGAAAAAATCATGACTGAAACTGAAATCTCCGAGCATTTAAGTGAAGTTTCTGCAGCCTTTTCTAGACACAGACAAAACGATGATGACGGGACTGTTAATTCCGAATATTCAGAAGATTTTGAAAAGTCGCCGTCTGTATCAGACAGTGAATTTGTATCAGAGCTCTCGGAGGAACACTCGCACAGCCGCACGTGTTCTGGAGAAGACCCCTCTTCAGCATCGTCACCTTCACCTGCCAGAGAGAGGCGTGACCGGCCACCCAGAGTGACCRTCAAGGAAACTGCAGTTCAGACCCTTGATTCTCCGTTTACCTACTACTGGCCAAAGAGTAAGTCCGTGTTATACCAAGGTGATCTTCCCCTGTAGGGGTGTTCTTGCATTGTAGCTAGCTCTAGAAGAGCGCTATGGTCGAATTTACAAGACACAGATAAGACCTTTAGCTGCTGCTGAGGGTAACTCCTGTCCTACCCTTTCTTTTAGAAAAGGAACAGTCACTTCTCGCTGCACTTGAGACAAAAGGGCTCAGGGTGTGCTTGAAAAGAATGGCCTAGAACCCTTATTTTCACTGTTTGGAACTGAAAAAAGTTGCCTTCTAAAAGGGTGTGTATTATGATCTTGAAGAGAGGAAAAAAAAAAGGGTGGAGGCCACAGCACTGTTTCAGCATCATCTAGCTGCCAGGTCCCTGTATTTTGGGGCTTTGCTTCTTTTTTACAGAAATCCCCACAAAGGCTTCTAGTCATCTGAGCCTTAGCTACAGCCCTCTTCACCTCCAAACATAGTAATTCTAATTTCATTCTCTATACAGCTAACAATTCTGCAGTGCTCGGCCCATCTCTAGGAAACAGCTACGTCGATCCAGTACCTATTGCCAGTCACGTCATCAGCATGGACACAGTAGAAGGTACTGAAAAAAGCACTTAATATTCTATTAAACATTAATGCATTTAACTCACGCTTAGATTGTTTCCAACTTGGGGCCTGTCTTCTAGTTTATCACTCAAGTGCATACTCTCCCTTCCTTGCAGCCCTGACCGCGTATAGTCCATCAGTTCTTCTTTTAAATGATATGTTAAAACAGCACTTGCTGCTGACTCAGCAGTTCGTCGAGAACGTCCACCAGCTTCACAGATCCCTCGTGGCTTCYTTGGAGAGGGAGCAGTTCCACTATCACAGCCTGCAAGAGGCTAAAGAGGTATTTATGCCTAGCATGACCATCTATTTCTTTCAAACACTCAGACTTGTAGCAAACATTTTGTTACTAATATTACTTAATATTATTTAGTTTATTAAATAGAATAAATTTATTATTAACTTGCTTCAGAGAAGATGGTATAGTGCTTGTGCTCAAGACTGAGCTGGATTCACTGTATGCCCAGATTTGTTTTGTTTCTGATGTAGCATCTAGCAGTCCACAAATGAGCAAGGATCTTCCTAACACTAAAATACTCGTAGCATCATTTTCTGCTGCTAGTATATAAGAGTGCAGGTGTCTCGCTACAAAGATTTATTATTTACCAAATATTGTAAATTACTGCAGAAAATTAATCTACATTATTTGCTAAATASTACAGAGTATTTATCTACACAATAGATTTGCATTAACTAACTTTGCTCTCTTGCAGTACATCAAGAATCACAAATCCCCGCCTCTAACCCTTGAGCGAGCACTCCAAGAGCTTGAGAAAGGGCAGGAGCAGAAACTGCTTTGACTCTTCCCTGGTGAATGTAAACTAGAATTTACATTTACAAACCTCAAGGTGGAACAAGAAACCCTTTCGAACTGTACAGATAAAAGCATGTAAAATATGTACTGTAAGCATTTGTACTAATTGCTCTGTATTTTTCTATACATATTTTCTTACACGTGAATTTTAACTGAGAGAGASTGCCAAGAGGCTTCAGGCAAATTAAGTCAATGTTCAGGAATAAACACCAAGAAAACATTTCCTTGAAGGAGCTGGGTAAGTCATTCTGGTTTACATGTTTTCATTTTTACAATGATAAACTTGCACTATGCTGCTGAATGTGATCACAGTAGAAGACTACTGTCCTAACTTTAGTGCCTCATTTAAACACTGTTTAAATGCAGTCTAGCTCTGTTCAACTACTACAAAACCCTACCTGAACACAAAATGAAGGCAAATTAACTATGAGAGACTTGACATCCAAAGTATTGAAATCTGTTTTCTCTGAAAGAGGAGCCACCCTTTTGTTTTTATTAAAAAAGTGTTTATTGGAAGGCAAAACAATAAAATTCACGAGGTGATAACATACAGGTGGTGTATGCTGATTCACAGACAGTTACAGTTCCACAACTACAGTAGATCTAGAACAAACTGCTATTTCACCATATTAACTGAATGGTTTTAAGAGGGTCTCTGCTCTACAAACCAATGACTCTGGAAGAGGTTACCACCAAGCAGACCGCGGGCGTGGAAGTGCAGCGTAGGGACCTAACATCTTTAGCTGGTGGTCTCAAAACACTTACAAAACTTTTGTCTCATTTAGTTTAGAGGAAGTTTCCACGAATGTTTCACTGTTAGAAACTTGCAGAGCAGAGAAAAACGATTCTCTTCTATTGAACTAATTAGCGTTTAATAAAGGGTATATACAAAAATATAAAAAGCTTAAAGAATGTCTTCCATTACAAAGCAGTGAACATCCCTTAGAGCGCTTGAACACGGAGAACAGTTAACCCTCCCGTTCTGAACCGAGTTGTGGCTGCAGCAGCTGGTGTGCAGGGGTGGTGAGTTGTATGGTAGCTTCTAACAAGCTCACACAGTGCTCAGAGGTCACCTGTGCTGGAACTAGATGCTTCATTCCCCATTTAGATGTTAGGATACACTGCTCAGCATCAGTCTGACTTGATCCCAAGGCAGCACCTCTCCACTTCAGACAGAATTAACCTTTTGAGAGACATAAATATACATTATGGAACTAAAGGCATGGACTTGTATCAAACAACGTTTGTATTCTACAGAAATCGTAATTTTGGACTAGGGCTAGCTTGACTAATGTCTACTAGTAGAAAATAGCTAACAAAGGAAAAGGTTTTGCAAAATACATGGAAATTCTTAAACTTGCTAGACATGGCCTAATAATGACTGTTCTTTTTAAACATTAAAGCACAAGCTCTGAAGTACATGTCACGGCTTTCCATTTTTTCACGATAGTTTTAAAACTAATTCCTTATAAATTTAGAGGAAGTAAATCTGGATTTATACACGTTTTAATGATTGTGGTAGATGTAAGACATCTTTCTCCAGAGTCTTATTGAGGTGGTGGAGGGTCTTGTGCTTCACGCTTTGCTGAAACTACAGGGAAAAGAGCCTTACCCATTCCAGAGTTACCTAAGCTGGCTGAAATGTTTCATGGAATGACAGCTTTAGGAATAAGGATCTCAATCAGGGAACTCTCTTCCTCTCCTCAAAAGCACCTACTCTTTCTGAGCCTTTCCTACAAGGAATTAATTTCCAACTCTGAATTTAATGGTAGGAAACTTGGGTAAAACGAAACAGCAAGCGTGGCCTAACTTTACTTAAACCGCAAAAACCTCCCTCCTGCTTTGGCAGCCACCCAACCTGTGAAAGGCTCTGGCCATAAAAGCACCTTTGTGATGGACCCTATTTCTTGAAGGTTACAATAAAAAGAGATAGGCTGCTGCTACAGCTTACAGAGAGCAGGCTAATTACCTACGCGTTGCAGAAATTAATTAGAATAAAAATAAGTCCAAAAAGGGAAAAATGGTGGGTTATTCGGAGTACAGGTGTACTTACCTGGTGGTTTATTTTATTACCTTAGWCTTTAAAGTTTGTAGTCTTTTGATTTAGGTTTAAGCTACAGTGAAATCCTTATTAAATAAGATAAAAATGAYGGCTAAATCTGGCATTATTTATAAAATTGTGCAGTAATATTCACTTACATTCATCTCTGGCCTTCATGCGTGCAATAAATGAGTAACTTTTATTTCTTCGATAATTTTCGTAAGGGTCATCTAATGCAACTCCCACTCCTTTGTATTGATCCCATTTGTCTCGGATATCTCCTCCTTTAATTGGGTCCTGAATCCCCTGTTCCTTGGCTCCCAATCCACCAGATCCACTCCATCCTACAGAAAGGACAAGCATTGTCTTCAAAACTCTATCAATAAAAACAATAGCACCCAAGATTGCCCAAACATTTTGGAAAAAAGCTCAAGAATCAGTTTGATACAAGAAAATAATAGAGAGCAAGAATAAAAATAGCCAGGCTGTCCCACTTATTTTAAAATGTATTAATATGCAGTGCTTTGCAGGAGCTTACAGACATCAGCACTGGCACTGAAGACTTGTAGGAGGGCAGGGGGAGGAAACAGAACAAGTCCAATCTTCCTGCTTCAGCTTCTGTATTCCTAACACCTTGGAATACACTTACTGTGGCCCTGGGAGAGCAAGGTCTTGGAATGGATCATAGTTAAGAACACTGGTGTAATTGTATCCAAGAGCTGGGTGCCTGACTTTGTTGCCTGGTTTGTGAAAGATTATATTCAGGGGAAAAAGAAGAGTTAAAAAGCTCCAGGACATTATCTTACCCATTTTTACTAGCATTTGATGGCCTTTATTCTCTTCTCCAAGTCTTGACTCTGGTATAGGAGGCCCAGAACTGGACCCCAAGCCAGCAGAAGAMCTAAGGAAATAAAAGGAATATATTAACCAGAAGAAACCAAGATTGTTCTGACTCAGGCACATTGTCAGACACAATAAGAGATCAAATTCGTTTAAGTTCTGTTAAAACATTAAGGTCCCGTTTAATTGCAACCTCGCTCATAAACTACAGTTTAGTAGGAAGTTATTAGACTATGGAGTTACGGATGCCAGAAACACTCCACCTGCAGCCAGTACAAGTTAGGATCCTTTTACAAAGGCGTAAAAAGCCTTCATAGCTACGCRGCTTTTGTTCAGACAAACAGCCACAACAGAGTAATTTTGTTCTCTGTATATGTAAATATATACAGCACACAGGCTCCCAAATCTGCTTGTCATCTTTTATCATATTTCTTGAGATGCTTAATATACCCAGGTTATGAAAAAACCTTCTTTGATGGAACATTCCTGAACAACTCGGGTAGAAAGAGAAGGAAACAAGTAACTGCTTACGGAGGAGTGGGACTGTGGGACCGCGACCGGCGTCGCCTTCCCGGGGAGTAGGACTTCGATCGTGACCTGGAGCGTGACCGCGAACGGCTGTGAGAAGAGCGGGACCTGCTCCTGCTCCTGGAGGAGGAGAACACACGAGGTCAGCGTGCAAGTCACAGGGCAGGGTTCCTCATTCAGCCCTCAKGGCTTTCCTCACCCACTGCACTGTACCTGGACTGGGACCGTGAATAGGATCGGGACCGAGAGCAAGAGCGAGATCGGGACCTCGAATAGGAGCCGGATGATTTTGAAGATCGTGAATTGGAGCGGGAGGACGAGCGACCTCGGCTTTTCGAGCGACTGCGAGACCGAGACGGCCCGCTGCAGAGACACAGAAAAGATCTCCAGTAAAGCTGCCAGGAGATGCGTAAGAAAGCAAACAGGCTTTTCATCAAGTTCATACTGCAAAAGGGCACTGCAGACAGCCTAGTGAATACATGACAGTGTGGCAAGAACTATTTCCTCCAGAGCAGACAAACACTCGTGATTCCATCAACAGATATTCCCCAAATATTTAGTGTAAAGTATTATGAGCACCTTCCCAATGAAGGGCACACATCAGAGGGCAGCAGATAGGATCGCTCACCTATTTCTCTTCTCCTGACCTTTCCTCCGCCTCGCTCTCATTTTAGCTCTGAAGAATTCGTACAGTCCATTCTGCTCCCAGCCTTCACTGCAATAAATCAACCACACAGAACCAACATCTGTGAAAATTCTACTTTGGTCAACAGAGAAGTTCAGGATTTCCACTAGATTTTGTAGGAAACGAGAGTCTCGGCCAAAACGTCTCACACAGTGTAAGATGAGACAGTGTGTGCAGATTAAAATAAAACAAGAGCATTTATTTTCAGCATTAGTGGAACCAAGACACAGGCGAAGGAAGAGAGAGGCACTTCTTTGTTTGAGACAGCTTCTTAGGGCTTTTTCCTTACCATATTGTTAGCTATACCTACTCTTACCTGTTTCTAGGCCTGTCATGAGATGGTGGACTATAAAATGCCTCAACCGCAGCCAGGAGTCTCTCACTGGGGGGCATTGGGGGTGGAAGACGTATATCTTTAGGATCTAAAGGTTTATACTCATGATCTTCAAGCTGCCGGAAACAAAACAAATTACATTCGTGTCATGGGGTAGCTACCTGAAGAGATGAATATAGATTTAACTGTGTAGGGACCTCACAATTCATTATTGGATAAAAACAAGGTCCAGCAATAAGGGTTCTGCAGCTGACCCAAAGCTTTTYTGTGCTGTCACTACCATTTTCATTTCAATGAGATCAGCCAGCACTGCACCCGTCGAAAGCTGCATTTTGTCTACCTGGCGATCCATTTAAACGCTCCATTTACCCACCTTCGTGGTAACAGTGCCTGAATGGAAACKTGGCAAAAGCTGATGCAGCAGCAAAGTCAGAGATGGAGGAGACTATCTGTTCACCTCAAACACGGCACAGAAAAAGACAGACACCCCAAAGCCGCTGGCATCCCCACAGAGGCTGAACACTTCTTGCCCTCTGTTGCTCTCTGTTTGTATGTGCCACATTAAGAGTTAAAAAGAGAAAAAGAAATCCTTGTAGGAAGAATCCTGAGTAGCAGCCCCAGGGCACAGTGGCCACACCACATCCCTCGGCCCATCTGGAAATCACTGAGCACTAACTGCTTAAACACAGGTAAGATTTTCAAGAGCACATTAAGTCTTTCACGTATGTGAACTGAATTGCATTTCAAGGGGATGCAGCACTTGAAAATGTCACCGTTTTCCCTAGCTGTCCCTCCTGCTACAAACCCTGCAATGACTTTGTCTGACAGCTGCGGCGTGGAAAGATTTGAAATAGGAATGTAAAACTTTAACACGGCCCTAAAGCTGAGCGGGGCATTTCAGACTTCTAATCCTACTAGGCAGGGCCCGTTTCGAGCACTTACTTTCACAAGTGGAGCCATAAGTCCAGCGGGAAGGTCAAAGTAGGGAACGTTTGGCACCAGACTGGGATCATCGTGGTTCACGTGAGGGGGGCCTTGTCGCCGCATGTGAGGAGGCTGCCCGTTATATCCATGTGGTGGAGGCCCAAAATCGGGGTGCTGGGGCCCTCCCCAGGGAGGGTGCTCGCTGATCCCAGGATGAGGCAGTCTGTGACCGGGGTGATGATGAGGAGGACCAATCTCTGCACAGAGCAGCAGGAGTAAGGAGGTTTATGTTAGCTTTAGAGAAAGGAAGGCAGACAGAGGTACTTCAAACAGTGCATTTATCCTAGGAATATATATAATCATGGCAGCTGGAGCCTTGACAATCAAGAAAAGGAACAAAAAAGAACGAGAGCTGTTCCACGCTCACTAAAACCCTGCAGCGTCCCTCTCTCCAGCTACAGCAGCTACTCTCACAACAACAGGAAACTTTCATGTTTGCTTCGGAACAAACTGTGGCCAAAAAAAGCTCTACAGCAAGAATCTTCTCAAGAATGAAAGGTTTTAGATGCAGGGCAGCCAGCAGCACGCTGCTCCCAAAGCCTGAACACACCGTCCTGGCTTAGTGCAGCACAGGTCTGTGATTAGTTGTGTCCCTACACCGGGCAGGACACGTAAATAAACAAAAATGGCAAAAATCAGCTCGCACCAAGGGGTGAGAAACAAGCACTTTGTTTAAAGGGGTGTCTTGAGAAGAAGCAGAGGTGAAATCCTGCTAAGGGCAGAAGTRAATGATATCTGCCCAGCCCCTGACGGAGGAGCCATCTGCCACAAAGCCCCGTGTCCCTGCTGAGCTCGCTGCACTACGCAGAGAAACGGGAGCCTGGAAACCAACACGGCGCTCAAGAGGACGGGGCTTTTCAGGAGAAGCCCCTGCAGCCTCTGTCCGCCCTTCAGCCGGTGCCACCTGATTCATCTTGCAGAATTTCAGTTTAATCTCTGCTGTCCTTGCTAATTTTAGCCACCTGTTTCAGCAGACTCCCACCTCCAAGAGCCTTCCTCRAAGCAACAAAAGATCTGGGTCACAACTACAATGCCAAACACAGCACCGTTTCTGAGCTTAATTCCCCCACCAAAAAGCAAAGCTTTTTTCCCTACTTACTAACATAACTCTGTTTAAAAGACACAGGTTTTTAAAAAGTACAGACTGTTTCCCCTAAAAAATAAATTAAAAAAATACTTAAAGGTAATCACGATCCTTAAATATATAAGCTTGAATTCCTTGTTTTTCAGCCTTTTTTGGACTTATAGAATCATGAATATTTTATGCTTAAAACAGCACCTCCTACATTTTAAGCTTAAAAATGGCAACGTGATTGCTTTTTAAGTGACTTGTCATAGTCATAGGGAACCACAAGGATCTTTAGRCTTCATGTTGACAACAATAATTCTAGATTAATCGTAACTTCTGAATGTGAAATAGAAACTAAATCAGAGCAGAACTGTATCAGACTTCCAAGGAAGCAGCCAATCCAACTGCAGCCAATCCATACCACAAAGGCCAGGCAAGACAACAGAGCCCTCATCTACGGCCTGACATGCAGGAAATGAAATCCACAGGCTGGGGTCGCTTTTCACTTCTGGACTTTAGATTTTAAAAATGAAATCAACATTCACAAAAGAAATATCCACTTTGCATCTAGATACTGTAAAGAGAAAAGGAACCAGTTCAGACATATGCTGCCCTGAGTTTGGGTTACTGCTTCTGGTTATCCACATCCCACCAAGGGAGGCAGACTCAAAAAAAAAAAAAAAAAAAAAAAAAAAAAAAAAANCAAATTCTACATATTGTGTAGCAGCTGCTCCCCAACGCCCCCCAAATCACTGTAGTTCTGGAAAGCCATTCCTCCAAGCATAAGCTGTGAGTGCAAAGCACTAAATAATTTTGCAAGGGTAATCAGCACTGCAACGTAAGAAAACCTGCCCAGGGACACACTTTACCTTGAGGAAAATCCCCCTGGGGGTAATCAAAACGATGAGGATAAGGAGGCCTTTCAAAGGGATGGCGAGGTGGGAAATCATCCTGCATGAAGCGAGGTGGGAAGCGGTTGAAATTATGCGGATGCGGGGGCTGGTTGAATTGGGGATGTTGCTGATGTGGAGGGAATGGGCCTCTGAAGTGAGGTGGCCGCTGCATTCGAAATGGAGGTTCCCTCTGACCCCCACCCCATGGAGGTTGTTCGTGCTGGTTGTTCCACGGTGCTTCAAACTGGTTGTTCCAAGAGGGATCTGGCTGGTTGTTCCAAGGCGTCTCTCGCTGGTTGTTCCAACCTTGATCTCTCTGTTCGTTCCACATTCCTTCGTGGTTGTTATTCCAGGGAGGACAATGAGGAGGTCCCTGCTGCTGAGGGTAAGGAGCCTGGTCACAAGACTATAAAAGTAAAGAACATTATAAAAACAGTCTGTCTTCCAGCCCAACTATTGCCTCAAAATGTAGACAATATGCAAAAAGGAAAAGGCTTGTCCATATACAAGGTCCAAATAACTGAAATTTCAGAGAAAAAAATGGAAAAGACCAAACTGCCACTGAGAAGAATGGCACTGTGCTCACAAAATGATTCTTGTTGTTCAGCTTGTTCATACAGATAAAGTGGTAGATGACAAACTGTCAACCATAATTTATACTTTGCTCTCAGTTGTGAGAAAATTTGGGATCTGACTCTGGAGTTCTAACACTGACAGCTTTTACCACCCTCTCCCACCCAAGGTGATCTTTCTGAATACATGAACTTCCACCTCCCTCTATACTTTGTCTCAGAAGCACGTGTAATACCTGTTGTTGACCCCAGGGTGCAACAGGGTGAGGCTGGTCAAACCAGGGTGGTTTATTTGGTGGAATCTGATCATGAGACCCAGGGCCACGCGGTCCTCCAGAAGCAGGATCCTGCACTCCAGACCCTGTGGTGTCATATTCCGTAGAGCCAGACAGCGGCATCTGAGATTTACCATCATCTGAAACAGACAGGAGAAAGGTACAAGCCCCCAGGTCACAAGAGATCACTAAAACACCAGCAAAACACTGAGTTTTGCTGCATAGTGTCCATATTTGGCAGAAATCTGCTACTAGGAGAGAGTATTTTTTTTTATCTCTGTTAAAATGTGCATCTTTGGGTCAAGACTGCACCACCTGCAAATCTCCAGGCAGCTTTAGAYTTTTGCTCGAAACAAATCAGCATCTCACAGCAGCTCAGTACTGAAAAACAAGCAGTAAATATCTCAGTGTTGCCACCCCAGACAGGTTAGTACCTGCTTGCGTGACTGGAACAGACGGCGGAGCGGTGCTTGGTGCCGATGTGGGGGCCTGGGGTGGGGGCGTTGATTTCACCTCGTTCTCTAGCGGGGGTATCTGTAGTTGCTGCTGCTGCTGCTGCTGCTGTGTCAAACTGTTTACAAATTCTTCGTGCTGAGTCTTCAAGTTCTGTATCTGCTGCTGAAAGGCTACCTGCACAGGCTGCACTACCGTTGCATATTCTGTGATCAAATTTGCCTGAGAAAAATAAAGATAAATTAAGAACATTTTCAGAAAGTTAATGCCACACCTGAAGTAGCTGTCCTAGCTCCTCAGGCAGAATCTCCTATATCAACCCCCACCTCCTCCCARGAAATACATGAAAACCCAGCAGAGTTCATCAGCAGAAGAACCTATTCGCACATGGAATCTATGTGAAAACCTGCAAAAAGGTTCCCTGGAGGCTAAAACTTGCTGTCTGTATTAAAAGCTGCCTTTCAAGAGTATCTAAAATCAACAGCATTCATTATTAATGCTAACAATGAATAAGTCCTGCTGCCACAATAATCAGTAGACTTAGTACATAAAATTTTAAGTTAAGGTTTTCTTTAGTTTCTCTTTTACCAATTATGCTTTTCCATAAGAAGAAAAGAAGCCACAGAATATGGACTTGCATTTTAACTGCCACAACACAGTCACAGGGAACTTATTGGGATTCTATCAGCTGACAGATCACTGAACATTTGAAATAACAAGGTTATATATACTTTTTTATATATATAACAAGATTATATTTATATAAATACGGAAAGTGTTAATTTCTTTTGCAGCTAACCTGGTACTGGCCAAGTCCAAGTGCTGGGCTCTGCAACTGCTGAATAATCGATTCATCAAAGTACCCATTTTTTTCCCACAGCTGGAGAAGCTGAATAAATACAAGAGCAAAAGGTTGTTAGAAATGATAATCAACAGAAGAAAAGTCAAGGCAAAGCATTTTTATACAGCTGGCTTTGTCAAAAGGCCTAGGATTTAGTAACTTGTCTTTGGAAATACCACAGACCCTGAGGTATTCACCATCATGGTGACTTTTAAATAAAGCCCAGGTACCTTTTTGGGGGGWTAAAGTTATCGTTCCAACATGAATTCAAGTACACTCTGTGACAGAAAAAACATACTTGAAAAAATCTCGGCAGCCCCCTTCTACCCTCATATTTCCCATATGTCTAGCATTAATGCTCAAAGAGAGCAAAACAGAGAGTCAAACAAAAGCCAGCTACTTACTCTGGCAATTTTCTGTTGCTTATCCTCCTCCACTGCCAGGAAACTGGTACAATATATAGGCACAACCACCTTTTGTAAAGCGGCCAGAAGGTCTCGTGCCTGCTTCCGCTGGCTTCAGGAAGGGAAGGAGGACAGTTATTGCCTTTTGCTACAACAGTAACACTAGTTCTTTACATTTTACTGTACAGACTTATCTGAAATAATCAAACAAAGTAGACRGAAGTTGTAAATAATTGCTAAAAAGCTCTTACCAGTGGTGTAGTACATCATTGATTAAGTAGATTAGATGCAGTCGAAGCTCAAAGTGAGCTCCTTCTGCCGTTATGCGATTCCGCAGGTGCCCAGCCATCAGCTCACAGTGGGCAGGAGACTTGGCGTTACTAAACATCCAGTTTTTGCCAGCCTTAGAAAATGAATTTGAAAATATTTTAAGTTAGTCTGCTGTGCTCACATCCTGTGGACTTGCTAAATTGAAATAACTGCAAGGGAAATATGCARTAACAACTGCCATCTCGTGTACCACACAATGCAACAATAACATTGCTATTTTTAACCATACAGTCTCAAAGTGCGAGTTGTACTTATCTCCAACACTACTAAATAACAAACAGTTCAGCTTTAGATCACTCATTTACTGCATGATCAGGCTTAATTTATCTTCCTATTCTGAAGGTAAATTCTGATCTATTTCTTTAATAATCAGTAGCTGCTTTGAACTACTTTACCCTAAACCCTAATGCAGCACTCAAATTGGTGCCTCAAAACACTTCTAAATAGGGACCCATCTTTTTTTTTCCCATTAGCACAAGTCAAGCCCCTCCATCTCCTCAGTTTCCAGGGAAGCCTCTTCTTCAATTTATGAATGGACTCCGTGTTCTGAGTAGCCAAACAGAAACAAAGAAAAAAAAAATCAATTGTGACTGAAATGAAAATCTTCTGATTGCTTTTTGTACAATTAAGAACCTCTCATCCTTCTTGGTGTTGCATTCATAGTTTCATAGTTGCATTTCACCTACCAGGACAGGTACGGACCTGCTAAGAGGGACATTTACTTACTGAGATTGCATCCTTTGTGCACGTGTCAATTATTGGCTGCAACAAGTTGTCAAACTCATTCATATCTAACTGGGTTTCCTCTAAAACTTTCTGCATTTGTTGTTCAATCGCAAGGGCTACTGCTGATGTAACTTGTTCCTGAAAGAAAACAACAACAAAAGAAATTACACTGCAACCAATGCATCCCTGTTCTTTTAACCATGAGCAGTCACCTCGAAGACCAAGCCCTTTGACATGCAATGTGGCCATATATAAGTGTGTTATTTCTGAGAAAAGATGACTTGTCTCGCTCTTTAGGAGAAATATTCTTCATTTCCACCTCCTAAATCTCTCCTTCACGTGAGCTGRTAACTGTAGCCAGCTGCTAAACGCACAGCACAATCCACATGGGACTCTCCCCTTCTCCAGAGACCCTTCAATTCGGTACCTCTAAAAGCAAAACACAGGCTGCAAAGCAGCTAAACGGAGCACAGGGCACCATCCCRGCCCAGCCCCGGGCAGAATCCATCCGTGAGCGCCACAGACTGGAACACCCCGTAACTGAGGGGGCTGCAGCATCAAATACGGATTAGAGTCGCTCCTTTGAGCGCCACGACCGCCGCTGCCCTTCGCAGCCAACAACCCCGCTGGCTGCTCGCGCTAAACCGACCTGCCGCATGGCGAGGAGGTGCTGCTCCTGCTGCTGGAGGTTCCACTGGCTCTGCTGGATGAGCTCCTCCACGGACGGCGTGCCCTGCGGGGCCGGGATGGGCGCAGCCGGCGGCAGCGCGGGCTGCGGCAGCGGCTGCATCTGCGCCGTGGCCTCCATGTCCTGGCTCTGCTTGCACAGCACTGGCAGGGGAGGCGAGCGCGCGAGTTAGCGCGGAGACGGCGGCTGCCTGCAGCCCCCGGCGGGGAACGGCCGCCCCCCAACAGGACCGGGGGGCTCTGCTCGGGTCTTTCACACAAGAGGCAGTTGAGGCGGGTGGGGAGAAGCAAAACGAGCGGGTTTGGGAGGACTGAACCCAACGCGAGGCCCGGGCAGGATGGGGGGGCGCTGTGGGGGACCCCTCGCTCTGGAGGGCACAAGGGCTCCCCAATCCGCACCCCAGGGGGGCTGAGGAGCTATGGGGGGTGTGAGGAGCCGGGGGGGGTGTGAGGAGCCGGGGGGGGCTCCACAAACCCCGGGCGGCTGCGGGGCGGTCGCGAGGCGGGCGCAGCCGCAGCGCCCTCGGCCACGGCCGGGCCCGCCGCACTCACGCTGCTGCTGCTCCAGCGCCAGCTTGTACTTGTAGTAGCCGTAGAAGTCGCCGCCGAAGAGGAAGGAGAACTTGGGGTTCTCCTTCTGCTTCTCCATGGTCATCTTCTCGAACTCGGGCCCGTTGCGCGCCACGAACTGCGCCAGCTTGTCGATGACATTCCGCAGCTCCTGGTCTGCGGGAGGCAGCGCCGTGAGCCCGCGCCGGCCCCCCCGGCCCCCGCGCCCCCCCGGCCCCCCGCGCTCACCGTCGGGCGGCAGCGGCATCTCCATGGCGGCGGCAAGGGCGGGAAGGGCCGCGGCCGCCGCCGCCGCCTCCGCCGCCGCTGCTAGGCCTCACCGGCCGGAAGTGCCGCGAGGCGGCAGGCGCGGCCGCGCTTTACGGCTCCGTTGCTATGGGGACGGCGGGCGGGAGCGCGCGCGCGCGCGGGGCACGTGCCCCCTCCCCCGCCCCCGCCGCCATCACCGGGGCCTGCGGAGCCCCCGGCCGCGCGGGGACCCCGCGAAGCGCCCGGGCCCCGTTCCCGCCAGCGCCGGCCCCACGGGGGGCGATTTGGGCCCTTTGTGAGAACGAGACATCAAAAACTCAGCCCGGGGCCCAAGCCATGGCGGTGTCCTTTAGTACAGGAGGAAGTTGGACTTAAAACTGGTTCCAAGGAAGCCCGAGGGAAACTCCAGTGTCCTGGTGGTTTAATCCGGTGGTCACCTGGAGCTACAATCACTTGAAASCTGATCGCTTTCAAAATTAAATGGCACTTCACTGTGTTTCCAATCAGAGATGACACCCAAAGACACCCTCACAAAAAGGCAGAACGTTTTATTCTTAACAAGACAGCACGAAGGCCCCACTATATAATCTACAGAGTAGAAAAAGTCGGGGGGGGGAAATAATAGGTGTTTGCCTGTCTCCAGATAAAAGGAAAAGCAAAAGCAAACCCCCAAACTTCTCAAAATTCATAGGGTTGCCCTCTAGTCAAGCAAAAACATCAGCCCCTTCCCGCTCCGCAAGGAGCTTGTCCGTAAAGCCCCAGAATCCACGGGGACTGGACGAGGGTGTCCCCCAAAATCACCTGAAAATTCTTC
This sequence comes from Nothoprocta perdicaria, assembly GCF_003342845.1. NCBI lineage: Eukaryota > Metazoa > Chordata > Aves > Tinamiformes > Tinamidae > Nothoprocta > Nothoprocta perdicaria. The sequence goes on from NW_020454727.1 coordinate 1,552,207, forward strand.
AGACAGGGCAGAATCCTGGTATATCCAAACACCATCTATATCCTGGTGCTGTTTTTCCCTGTTGTTGCATACAGGAACATCAGCTTCCAAAGAAACACGGACAGGCTGGAGAGGTGCAGCGCAGGCAAAGGGACTAAGAACCAGCTTCGACTTCATGGACCATAATTGAAATAAGGACAGGAAAACAACACAAGAATCTGCGTTTGCTTAAAGTGCCAGATTTCATACAGTAAGGTTTTTTCTTTCTTTAGATCTCGCATATTCACAAAAACCAATAAAATACCAATATAAACAGAACAAGAAGGGATAGGTGGTGACTGCCACCTGCGTATTTGCACTTGAGTAGTTACATAAAGCATCTGTGATCCCAGGAGTTACACAGTTCTTTTACCAGCTCATACCATCACCACAAAGTTATCTCAGAATGATTTTTGACAGTGTATAACATGTTTCAGAAATGGAAGCCTTAGAAAAACAAAACTCTCCCTTTATTTATATTGCACTTTTTTCCACAAATAGCTACACGGCAGATTTTTTCTTTTCTGCTGCAAAATGCTACATCAGAAAATGCGGCTTAGAACACATGAGAAAGAAATGGATTTGAGTCTCATGAATCAGCTCGAGTTGTCCCCAAATTACCAAGTTTTGCAAATCACCGCACTCCTAAGTATTGCCTCAATTTTATTTAATATTTAGGAGGAAAGAGGAAAGAGGAAAGAGGAAAGAGGAAAGAGGAAAGNGAGGAAAGAGGAAAGAGGAAAGAGGAAAGAGGAAAGAGGAAAGGAGCATTTTTATCAAATAATAAAGATGCTCTAATCACTACTGGGTACTAAAATTGAGTCTGAAGGGGAAATATTTTCAAGGGGGTTTCAAAGAGCACCAAATACTCTAAAGAGCTACTAACAAAAGCCCCACACTTAGTGGGGAGAAACTGGTTTCTCTAACACTGGATTTCTAGAACTACCCYGGACTGTTTTGGGAAGAACTTCCCAGTTTTGTGATGTATTTACATGTACCTTATAAATGCACAATAGAAATAAAAAACATTTCTAAAGAAACCACCAATAGTGTCCCCCTAACACTAGTAATGGCATCCAAACCACGTTAGTTCTAGTGTAAGTAAAACACCTGGAAATGCAGAACACCATTTCTCCTACGCAGCCATCCCTCCTAACGTACAACACTCCTCAAACACCCTGCAAGAAATAACCAAACCAACCCCTTTGCTTTCATTTAATAACAGGGTCATTATACATGATTGTCTAGATATGCCCTTTTTATTCCAGTGTTTCCATACTTTCTACAGACCTATGTACATAGTTAAATACGTCCTTAATTTACAAACCATGTTAAAACAAATGTTACACTTTGCCAAACAAGATCTTGCAGCTCTCCAAGATCAATATATATTACAAGAATATCAGAAACTTTCTTTACCTGAATGTGGGCAATATTGCTCAAGGACTTTAATTYGGGTACTTAGCAAAACCACCCAACGTGGCTCATAATTATCTACTCTATTGTACAAAATTATCCTCTTTGATCACAGACCTGACCTAGGAGAGCACGAATGCTGTTGGGCTAAGCTGGGGGTGAAGGTCAGACCTCACTCTCTGGGGTCGAAATGGGATCTCCTATTTTGTGCCTGCCTCCTTTTACTCTGTGCTACAGACAACAGCTTGGGTTTGGAAATATGCTGAGGCTASAAGGCCAAAGGGGATGTGGGGCCAAAGGGATAGCTCAGGTTGTGTGCACTGATTGAACAGTGGTACACAGACCAGAAGATGCTCAGAGTAAGGCAGAGGTCTCCTGTCCATCCCTGGGCCCYGCTGCTGCTGCTTTTACTGGTATTTCTCACACCCTTTAAGGTAGGGGAGAATCACCTCCCATTTCCCGAATGGAAACTGCAGCATGAAGCCTTTGCAGGAGTGTAACAGCTTACAGCTAGCTCCCCCTAAAAGCACTTGGACAYCTTATTTCACAAGCTCTTAAAAACATCAGCCTAAATGTCTCATCCTAAACTCAAGAGCCTTTGYAGAGCCAGAACCTAGATCTAATCCAGTGTCCCCAAGATACTTCTTACACTTATGCAACAGCACTTAAATATTGGGAAGCTAGCTTTAGAAATATAAATTTTGCACTTTTCCACATTAAAAGAAAAATATAAATTAATACAGGGATAAGCAAAAGTAATTTCATATGAACAAATGCTTTTCCTCACAATCCTGTTAATCAGGGTTGGGAATCATTTTCAGATCTTCTTAACTAAAAGCCCAAGTTCTATGCCAGTATGAACAGTTTCAACCTCAACAAAGTCAAGCAAGTTCCACTGACAAACATTAGCAGCATTTTTAAATCATTTCTAAAGTTTCAGAAAGACTGTTTCCTCCTTTGGAGTGTATTGTGGAAGGCAGTCTACATTACTACCTCCACAGACAACCAAAAGAATGAGATCAGGTTGACTTTGCGCTTAAAAATAAATTCTTTAGTATGCAGAAAAGAGTCAAGTCATCATTTCACTTCATGGAAACAGTCATTTTTTAAAGCATTACATATGTAGAGGGAGTGTTTTGTACAGCACCACGTCCTAAATTTTGTCTCCAGTATCTAATAACTCTCCAGTAAAAATGTAATACTTATGCTATCAAAATCCTACTATACAATAGCTTTTCTGTTATGGAAAGAAGGTCCCTAGAATCTTCTTTGCTAAAGGAGTAATAATAATAATACGGTTCAGCAAAAGCGAAGTTCAAATGGTTTCATTCCATTCATGCACAAGTGACACACAACCGTTAACCTGTCTTAAGTTAAGTACCTTCATTTATGCTAACTGAATCAGGACTCATTAGCCATTAATTATATATTTACTGCTGATTCATAATATTTTCTCTTAATAATTTACTCTTCAGTCTAGGGGAGTGGCAGTAAGAAAAAAGGGATATAAAATTTAATTTCCTTTAGCTGAAAGTAGGAGTCAGGCCAAATGCACATAGCAGCTCCAACAGCGCTGATTGAGGGTTATAAAAACAATCAGAGGTTAAAAAGATAGACTTAATAAACAATTAAGATGATTATTCAAATCCATGCATTCATAAAATACGAATGAAATAAATGAACATAATTTGAACACAAAATTGAGAAGAAAACACCTTCAAACTTTGAATTTTTAAGCCAACACAAGACATTTGTAAGAAGTGTGAAGCAATTAAAAAAAAAAATCATATTGTTCCAAACACTTTATTTGTCAAGGTGTTTTCTGTACTGCCAGGGAAGAGCAATGTCCGAAGTTACAGGACTACATTATTCAGAACAATAATGATCTTAAGCTCTGTTTTGTTTATCTACAGCAACTGGGGCAACAGTGATTTTAGAAAAAAAAGGGTTCTCCATGCCTGAAAAAAATATTATTGAATGGATCGATTTTCCTACTGTCTACCCTTTCAGAAACAGATGGTTTGTGACCAAAATCTGAAGGCATAGGCACAGAAGTAATTAATACCCACATGAATTTTCATATTTGCCCAAGATGAACCAAGTCTACCTGCCTGCAACTGATGCACATAAGTCATTTCTCCTCCAACTGGCAGCTCCTGATACCCAGGAGTGCACAGAGTTTCACCTTCTCTGAAAATTTCATCTAAATATCATTAAAATACATATTAGAGAACAAATTAAAGGTGATGTTGCTAGCGTGGAAGCAAAGTACTGGCCACAGTTTAGCTGCCGAAAGAATAATCAGTTGACAGACCCCAAAAAGGAGCAGTGAAGATATTTTACATTGATGTTTTGTACCTGCATTTTGCCACAACCTCCATACAAGAGCTACACTGTGCATTTAGTTCCAGTGCCAGATCTAAGTGTTTCCTGTTTCAAAATCTGCTTAGCAGAAGTCAAAGGTCTGCACCACTTCCACCGCACATGCATCTTCCCTTCTGCAAAACCTGTACAATAAAATGGCTTTACATTCACGGATGTACTAAAAGTTTCTGATAATGCTGGGGACACTCCGATATCACAGTCTATACCTGTTTGCCAGGATTCTATATATCAAAACGATTTAAGTTGTAGGCAGTCGGATAGTTTTGCCGATTATACTGGAAATGGTCTGTTAAAACATTGGCTCGACCATACTGATAGTCTCCATGTTGTACGAATGCTGTAAGTCCGTTCTGAGACTTTTCAGGAGTGTTTCGATGCCGGTCCAAATTCACAAGGTCTCCGGTTGTAACTGGAAGTAGCTGCTTCTTTGCCTCCTGATTTGCATCATATTTTGTCTGGGAAAGAAAGAGAGAATATTTTTGGGGGATAATCAACTAGTGCATTTATATATATAGAAAGAAAACACAATTTTTACATTTACACTATACAATTACACTTACAATTACACTATAACCTTGTTAGAATCTTTAAGTATTTCTGACTTACAATAAAAAGTCTAATCCCTCTGATATGCCAAATCATAAGCCTCTGTTTAGCTCAAATGATTTGAGGATTTACTTCTCAGTCTTAATTTCTCAACAAAATATTAAGATCAAAATACAAGTTCACTAGAGATCTAACAACTGTCCTCACCTGAGCACTGAGGCCATAACATATATCCTCCTCTGCAAAGAATTTTTATGCTACGTATTTTCAACTCATTGTCAACTTGTTTTGGAAGAAATGATTCAAAGCTACTAGACATGAGCAGTGCATAAAATCTACTGTTCCTGGGTGGGTTTCCTTAAAAACAAAACACTCAATTCATCACTTACCTTGTTATATAAGAACACCCCTAAAATAGCTGTCATCATTCCAAGGACATTGGTGCTGGTAACAGGATTTCGAAGCATTATAAGGGAAACTGTGATCACCATGATCCTTTTTGTGGCGTTTGCAACAGAGTAACTTAACGGGCTGATCAGATTAAGAATACTGAAGGCAATGACATTCTGGGCAAAATTACAAAATCCACTGATTATAAGCAGCATTAAGGTCCAGGGCCAGTGAGACATTGTGCTCTGTTATAAAGACAAACACCACAAGAGAAAAAAAAAAGAAGTTTATCTCAGGTTCCAGATAAGAGACCAGGAAAAATTCATACGGAAACRTGGATCTACTGTGAGTCACTTCTTAGCTGCTTTTTGATAGGAACAGCATCTGCAATTTGTCTCARGTCAAGAGGCTCGGTGTTACCTTGCACAACTACTGATCATGAGAAAACACTTCTCTACACACTTGCACCATTCATTCCAGCATGGCACCAGTTATTCCAAATAACCTGGAGTAGCTTTTCAGAGCTCCTGCCTCCAACTGCTCRTTTCTGGGACTTGTGCTATTGCTTCTAATTCTTATATGAACTCTTACAATAGACTCTCTGCTATCTTTTATACCATTTTGTGATGCCGCTTTTAGAGGTTTCACAACAGTTCCTTCCGTGTTAACAAGGAACTACACTGAAACGCTCTTTTTCAGTTTACGTATCACAAATACATTCAACAAAGACTTACCAAGTCATTCTCTACTAGAAAGGAGGAAAGATCAACCAAAACCCACGTTGGGATCATGAAGAACACAGCGTGGCAGCCGAGTATGTTCAGCAACCGAAGATGATGTATTCGGGAATCTCTTAAAACCTGATGGAAAACATCATAAACATCTTTTCTTCGATGACTGCCCACATATTGAAAGAGACTCAGGAACCACATAACAGTAGCAATCCAGACAACAGACATATACACTATGAAAGCAAGCAAATACCATTGTAGTGTGAATCCCCTTTAAGATGACTGAAGCAATAAACATACCTGGCAGCTCTCAGCCTTAACAAGATAATAATACTGCTAAAATGCTTGACAAACCAGAAATCATTTTATAACTGAACCAGACATACATTTTAACTTTGCCTTTTCATTCCTAAGGGCACAAGTAGCGCCCTGTGTTGACACTGACTCATGCACTACAAAGAAAYGCTCTGATACAGCAAGAAACGTAGAAGCTTTCAAACAAAGTCTTAAGCACTAGCTAATTGTCAGCAGCAACAGAAAAAAAAAAAGTCAAGGAATAAAGAAAAGGTTCAGAATAAAATCTTGCATTTTTGCTCGTTTTYGGTATAACACTACCATGCATAAGAAGAGCTGTAGAAAAGATGCAAACAAAGTAGTTGAACTTTCACTCTAAAGCACCTCTGTTAAAAAAAGAAAGAAAAAAAAAAGTACTGGAAAATGCTTTTTAGCTCCCTARAGGATGGTGTTCCTGACCAACAGTAACAACAGAAGAATTACCTTCTTTGAGAAGATGTTCTGAAGTGAAAAACACAGCGTGGCAGCAAGCGCGCTGATGAGCCCCCACATGTCAAAAGAGAGTTCAGTGACTGTGGCCAGCAGGACGCCGCTTATGATGGGGATCAGAGACAAGTACACCTGGAAGGGGAGCACAGGGAAGGGCTGACACCTCCTACGTGTTGTCACCCCAACTGACCCCACCTGTACTCTTGATCTGGGGCAGTGGAGAGGGAAGGACGCGGCAACAGACCCACGGATCAGCTCTGACACTGCTGTGGCTTGAGGAAATAAAATGACTAAGACAAGGACCAGAGCAACCCAGGCGCACACCCAGGACAGCAGCACCTCGCTCGCTGCCTTTAGCTGGGTTTTCTTTATGTTTGCAGGAACGAGACGGGGAAAGGAAGGTGTGAAAGCAACGTTATCCTGCACTTGGTGCCACAGAAACCACGCAGGCACCTGAGCTCAGAGCTTCCCTCCCGCCCACCGGCAAAGCGCAACGGAGATCCCAGCAAGAGAAGAAACCAGCGGCAAACCTGTCCGCACCTTCGTCGTCTGCTTCTCCTTCATGATGRTCCTCGACAGCAGAACCACCCATATCGGCATCGTCGCCTTCACTGCGGGCGCGAAGGCGGTTTCAGGAGGGACGCGGGGGCTGCGCGAGGCGCTCAGGGCAGGGGCATCAGGTACCACCCAACAGGGGCAGCGCCCGCCCCGGCCAAACCCGCCCGGGACCCAGCACCAGGACACGGCGCCCGCTCGCAGCGAGGCCGGGGATGGGACCCCCCCTCTCTCCAAGCCCTCCTCGGCGGGCCCCGCGGCGCTCCTCACCGGTGTGCGCGTAGGAGACCGGCACCCGCCAGAGCGAGACGTGCGCGGACACGGAGGCGAAGTATTTGCCGAAGGCGAGCGGGAGGATGTAGCGCGGGTAGGCGCGGGGCGGCAGCTGGGCCGGGCCGGCGGGCGGCACGCGCCAGGCGCGCAGCAGCGGCGGCAGCAGCCCGCACAGCCCCAGGATGTGGAAGAGCGACACGGTGACGGGCCGCGGGAAGCCGCCGAGCAGCAGCTTGTTCACCACGTTGCCGCCCGCGCTCAGCCCGTACCAGGCGAGGCAGAGCGCGGACACCCGCGCGCCCTC
>NW_020454727.1:1559747-1578702 GCF_003342845.1 Nothoprocta perdicaria
CAGCGCTGCCCGCGCGTCACTTCCGCTGCGCGCCGCGGCCGTTGGCGCTGAGGCGGCCGTTGAGCGCCGCGCGCCCCGCGCTGAGGCGGGAGGAGGCGCCGGCCCCGCCGCCCCTTCCCGCCTCGAAATAACCCGTTATTCGTTAAACCGCAGCCTTTAGCCCCCTCCGGGGGGTGCTGCCACCCCTCGCGCCCCTCGGGGAGCGCGGCTGCACTCCCCCTCGGGGAGCGCGGGGGCTGAGGTAAAAAGAGGGGCTAATGGAGCCCAGGAGGCACCCGAGGTGTTTGCTAGGCCCCCCCTGGAGCTCCCAGGCCCCRCTGAGCGGAAGGGAGGCCGGAGAGCGTCTCCCGAAGCCAGAACCGCAGTCACCACAGCGACCGAGCAAAGGTCGGGCGCGCAGAGCAACGCTCGTTCCCAACCTTTGAAACCGAGCTCRAGAAACATGTAGCACTAGGTAGATTAAAAGGTGGGTGAGTACCTGGCAAGGAGAAGGAGGGGGTTCTACGGTCTATGTCATCCACGCGCTCCTTCAGCGGGCATTTCTATATCCTGTTAAAGCACCTATGGAAAACATGCATTTGAGGCCATGGCCATTCCCCGAAGATTCACAGATGAGCCATTTTTATGTCAATAATTGGAAAGAGATGGCACTACATTAAGATTTTTTAGGGTTAGAATAGCAAATTTCGTAAAGCAGGAGAAATCAAGTAGCAGACAAACTTAAGTTCATGCAAAAATGAGTAACACAGACAATACACACGTGCACCACGTAAACTTCATTGGAACTTGTTTACAAAATTGACAGAAAAATCACCTTTTAAACTGATTCACATTTGTCGGAGCTCACAGAACTGGTTATAACTAACATGCTGACATCAAGATTGTCAAAGCCTTGTCTCACCATGAATCGCATCCAAGTGAGTTGACCCTTACAGCAGAAACACACTAGGTAGGTAACAAGATTTAAAGCCTGCATCCTGAGCGAGTTCCCCCTGGTGATTTGGTACCACCAGGGCAAGGGCTGTACCCAGACTTAGCACCCTCTCAGCAGGGCGAGCAGCAGCCCAGGGTCACTTTGCTGCGCTCTGGTCACTGGAAGGCAGTGAGGAACTGTGGGCAGCACCTCCCTCCTTACAGCCCTTACGGACTGTGACTTGCAGCAGAGATCTAAGCAGTGGAGAAAAGGCTGGTTAATACATTAGATGGAACGCAAGACTTTTCCTTAATTTTGCCCTACGTTCCAAGGCCTCAGAACAGCACAACCCTGCTTTTAGGCAAAGACCATTTGGAAAAAATGTAAGAAGGGCAACAAAGCAGCACTGAGAGTAAGGGTGGAATAAGAGTCCCTTAATATGCAGCACTGTTACACAAACCAAGCAAAATATCAAGCATTCCCAGGTTTTTAGCCCTCTAGCTTCAGTTTTGCCTTCCTGAACTGTAAATACACTGACTTTTCCCAGCTCTAACACACACTGCTTGACCTCATAAACTGCAGAAGGATAAAATGGAAGTAAACTGAAAATATACTTGGAAATAGTTTGGGTAACTCCTTTTTCTGGTTATGAAATTTCATTCTAAGACCTCAGAATTCAGAAATGGAAGCAAACAGACATCAGCAAGATGTAAACACCCAATACATTTCAGTACCAGTCAGATCACAAGAACAACAGGCCTAAACAGGAAAGACTTAAAAATAAACCGTACCTTAACACTTGTATTCCATAGAAAGAACCAGCCTAATGTATACCAGGCAAGGGACACCCTTCTTAAGTCACAGTTTGATACTTAAGAGCTCAACTCTGCTCTCAAAGGCAGTAGAGCTTTTGTCAAGGCAAGATCCAGCCCAAACGGATCAACAGAGTTAATGTTACTTAAATTAGCAGCTTTTTTGCTGTTTTGTCTCTTCTCCCTTTCCCTCAGACAGAAGCCCACTAGCAGAGACTGTAGAAAACCACTCGTCCCAAATGTTAAAGCAGTTATACTTAAGAGAAATTCAGCCTTTTATGCTGAATCAGGCCACTTCATAAGATGCTGAACAATTAAAAACAATATTATACAAAATTAGAGATAAGGAAAGGTGAGCTATGATCTTTGAGGTACATTAACAGTAATTGGGTTATCAGTCTCCAAACTCTGGATGCAACCAGAGCCTAATTTAAAATAAATATATATATATTTATATATATCTCCAGGCTGTGTGACCAAATACCACCGCATCCTTGGAAGACATCTTGCCTGCCATAATGGGCAGCTGCGCCAGGAAGGATCAGAGGGCATTGAGCTTCGCCACAGTGGCCGGTGATCACTTAGTTTGTCTGGACTGACCCAACTTTAAAAAATAAACCAGATAAGTATAAATAATTCACAAACTGTTTTGTGCAAATTTTTTTTTATTTCCACATTTATATCACAATGTGTCCACTTAAAGGACCAAATAGCAAAGTTGCTCCCTTCTGCATCCCAAGAACACAGAAGTCTAGTTACTGTACATTCACTAAGGCTCTTTGTTTTTGCAAATTGCGTTTATGATGGATATCCATAAGGCAAACAATATCTAAAGGAATGGTAACAAGTATATTTCCAGCATACAAACAGGCTTCCTTTTTCCCTCTCACAGTACAATTACAAACTTGTAGCACCCTCATTACATTTAGTTTCTAGAAAAGGTGATTTTTTTTTCTTTTTTTTTCTTTTTTTCCTAGAAGATTGCAGGAAGGGAAAAGGAGGAAAAATATTTGGCTGGTAGTGGTGGGATCAAAAATATCTTTAAACATCTAGTTTTTGCAGCATTTCTCAGAGACTGGATTTAAACTGAAACCAGACTAAAATATGTGGATGCCTATGGAATGTTGAGCTGAAGCCGGTTCCCCRGCCTGCAGTGCAACATCTGCTGTTTAAAACCCAATCTCCGTACCACATGACTAAAAACGCAATCATGTTCAGAGATGTGATACAAATAAAACTACAGTTTTTGCACATTGTCTCTCAAATATCTCACTGCCAAATAAAAACCCAAATCAAGTCAAATAAATAGATGCATATTTTGTTAAGGTAACTTCCACATTTTTCTCTGTACCTGCCTGTAGTAAGATTCCGGCATTCAGAAAGTGCTGGAAATCATCTTCACTTCTTGGGGACTAACACTTTTTTATAGCTGGCTCGCTATAGAGTTTTGAACTCAATTTATCAACCTTCGTATGCCTTCCTTTGCAATTGTTAGTAAACTGGTAGCAGCATTTCACAAAAGGAGAATTTAAAGGAAAGAGCTGTAAACAACCAGCTCCCTCACACCCTCTGCTCATTGGGCCTGTTTGTCCAGGACAGGAGGCTTTCTCCATGGTTAAGTGGCAAAGTGTCTGCCATTTTTGCTAATTGCAGATGTAAAAGCATTTTAGCAAAACTGTACTCAGTCTAGGCAGACATAAGGCAGGATGTTCAATCTACCATCGTCCCCGTGTGGATCTAAAGATATGCACTGTGTCCAATCATACCAGTTACCCTGTGTGTCGTAACAACCGTTCACGCCTGGCCAGTTATGTTCACGTATTCTGTCGAGATCATCACTTGTGACCTCTCTTGTGACCCCAGGCAAGTCTGTAGGTTTGCTGTTAGGAGCTAGAACATGAGTCTTTCTAGCCTCTTTTCTAGTGCTTTCCTCCTGCTTTAAATATTCAGACATGAAGTAGTGAGCTCCTGGAGTCTGTACTCCTGATGAAGACAGCAAGCTACTCTGCCTGTTTAAATATGACTGAATTATTTCATTTCTGGATAATTCTTTCCAGTTCGTTTGTTCAAAAGGGCTTTGCAGGTTGGGTTTTTGCTCCTGCTTTTCCGTTTCTGTCCTGTGCTGTTCAGTAAGTGCAGGAATTTCTACCTGCAAAGGATCTTTCTGTGTCAAAGGCTTTATCTGTCCTGTCATGGGATCAAAAGTAAGTTTCCTCTCTTTTAATCTCACAGGTTTCACCCCCCCTTCCGTGACGTGCCCATCCAAGTTGACTGTGTAGTCTCTAGGTCGGTACCTTTTCTTCTTTTTACTATCGGAACCCGAAGCAGCATCATCACTGTCCATTTTCGAAGCGTCCTGCGAGAAGCCAACGTGYGGCGTGAGAGATTCCCCGGAATGGGTGCTGGCTTTGCAGCTGGGAGACGCGTGCGGTGGAAGCGGCCCTGCCGGGTGCCGGTGCTGGCTCTCAGAAGGGACCTGCTGCTCCTGCCAGTGCTGAGACACCTCGGGTACTGATTGCTGAGCGAACTCCAGTCTTTTCGCTGGCATTGGAGGTGTTGATGGTTGCATCAAGGATGGTGGCGGCGATGGCACCTGTGCAGTATCCAAGCACTGAGACCTTTGAGATGGACTAGGCATCGAATCCTTTGGTGAGTACGTAGTATGCTGCCGAGCAAAAGTATCGTGCCTAACGTTTCGAGGGCTAAACGAGGAACAGCGAGGACTCTTAGGCTGGTGCGGTCCTGGGGCTTCTTCTGATTTCTCATGCTGCTGAAGCACCGCAGTCTTTAGTAACGAGGAAGTGCTTGATGGTTTTACAAGTCCTGGAGAACTGGTGTGAGGTTTTACAGCATTTACGGGGATCTTACTGTGTTTATCATTTTCACTGAGGTCTGTCCTGCTGCTTTCAGGCCCTGCGTGTAGGTTTACATCTACAGGGCTGGGGAAATTTTCAGGACTACCCCCAATCCCATTCGTTGGAGGAGGAGAAGAGTTTTGTAATACTTCATGACTAGCTTTGGAGACCTTGGGGACAGGAGGGCCCTGATGCCCATCCCTATGTTCACCTTTCCTTTTCCGATTTCCCAACTTCTCTGTTTTTGGAGAGTTTAGTTTCTGTATATCATTCCTGCTCTTCAATTCACTGATTGGCTTTGATCCAGCCATGGCAGGAAGCGGTGCTTCTGGTTTGCAGTTGTGGGCACCGCCATTTGCTGATCCTGGTGGATTCGGCAACCCTCTTGGCACCGGCTCATTCTGAGTTACAGGTTCTATCAACTTCTGCCAATTCCGCAACAACTTCTTGGCACGCTTGGCAAGTTCCTCATTGGATGTCTTCTTCCTCACCTCATTGATAAGCCTCCCAAGCCTTGTTTCCTATAAGACATAAAAGTTGGTTTACAAACACATATCATTCTAAACGCAGTTCTGACTTCAATTTTAAGAAAAAAAATCTGCTTTTTGATGCTTACCCTAATAAATACCTAGTATCAACCAATAAAGATTTATGAGCTAAATTAATCTCTTGGGGAACAATTCCTCCAGTTGGTCCAACACCCACTGTAACCTTTGAATCACCCTGCCTAAAGCACTAAGATATCAGAAAAGAAGTTGTTTTAACGTGAACAATCTTGAAAACAAAGGTGCAAGCTCAGACTCTAGGAAAGTGTGTCATACATGAGGAAGAAAAGTGTTCACCACAATGACAGACCTGCAGAAAGAGGCACGAGAAGAAATTTGAGTATCTTAGCCTGGTACAGTAACAGGTTAACAAATTTTGATTTCACAAATCCAGCTGGCCCCGGTGTGACGACATCCTCTCTTCTTCCTCTCCCTCCTCTACCTCACTCCCTAGTATCTTGAAAGGAGATGAAACAGCAATTTAAATGAGCATTCCTAGGATGTCCCAACTTGAGTCAATAAGCAAAAGCAAGAGAAGTGTTTGATTGTTCCCAATGCATACTTGGAAAAAAAAAAATACTGTTCCACAAGTCAGTTTAATTAAAGAAAAGCACTTCAAAGGAAGACATGGCCTGGACTGAAAGAGATGCAACATGTTCTGATACGTATGCTGAAATACAGCTGGAGCTGATAAAAATCTACACAGGTTTCAGCTTCTCCTTCAGCGTCTTTCTTTTCTTGGTGGAAAAAACATCTTAGTATTATGCTGGCACTTATGAAACAGCCGCCCAGTCCTGGAAGCGACGTGCTTCCAAACCTTGGGTTCCATCTGAATACAAAAGGTGAAACACAAAAGGTGCTGGCTCAAACCCCCACTTTCTGTAATACTGCACACCTGAAGCTCAGAGCTGGTGGGAGATTCGTTCCCTCTCCCATGCAGCAGGGAGAATGCTGAGCTGCATCCGCGGCTCTGTTGCTCAGACCCTGCATCTCATCACATATCACAATGCAGACAATTACTTGCATGTTATAAAAAGCTGTACATAAGGCAACTTTCACCACAAATTTCAACATGAAGATTAGAAATATTTTTATAATTTAAACACAAAACCTTCTTTTTGGCTCTGCATGAGTTAGATCAGGCACTGAAATAGCCTTAACTGAGTTTAAGAGTAGTTTCATGGACTRCGTAACTATATTCCTCCTATTTCAGACTCTTTACTCCATCATCAAGCTGCTGAGGAAGCAGCCAGCCTTCAGGCAGCACAGTGAGTTTGCCCAATGCACTAGAATTAATCAGCAGTGAGCAAGGATTGATTTTGTGCTTTATACAAATAGACCTTGGGCTGCCCAGAACACTGATCAGAATCCAGAAAAAATCACTGCATACACCAAATGTCAGAGGAAGCATGAGGGGGATGAAATACTCCCTCAATTGTGAATTGCTTGCAATTAACACAGTTTCAAGAAAAGCACTCATGGAAAATATATATAGGCAAAAAGAATCTTTTATATCCCTAAAAAAAAAACCACCCAAAGTGATGCTTAGAGAGCAACATACCTCAAGTGCCTCTTTGGTAATGGGGTATTTCTCCAGGCTGGAGATCACTTCCAGCACTGCCACCATGTTATGGATCTGTAACAAGGAAGACAAAGTCACTTCATGTTTCACRCACAGTCCTTAGTTATCAAATGCAATTTAAGGCCTTCCACTTCATAATTACTGCAGCAGCAATCCTGAAATTGCCATCGTCCTGTCCGGCTTTAGGGAGATGATTGCTCAAAAAATAGGGACAAGGACACTTTATTAACCTACCTGGAAGCTGAAGGAGCTGTAACAACCATGCCCGTATATAAAGTTAAATGAAGTATTAGCACTAACCCCAGTGTAACTTACACTAGGAAAGTTCTGAGACTCCTAGACAAGGTACTAGATAATTGTCCAACAGTCGAATGGAAACAAAGTGCCAAATGGACCAAGAGGCAGCACTGGTCAAGGCAGAAATCTCAAATTCAGCCTTTCACACACTCCTATTGATTCATTCATGTCTCTGCTCSATATTTTATTCTTAATATTGGTGCTTCCTGTAGCCGCATCAGGAAAGAGTCTAAAAACCCAGGTATAAACTACCTCGAGTATAAAACCAGGCATGAAAGAAAGAGGGTGCCCAGTAGGTGTCCTCACACCATCACTGAGCATCGCGCAGGCCAGACCCGCGATGCGGCCGTGCTCCCAAACAGCCACCTTAAACAGACATTGGGACTCGTGCTAGAACTACAGCCCCAACACACGGGATGGTGAGAACGACTTCAGAAATTCAGTGCATTACAGCAGCCTGTGTCAGACTCAGTTGTGCTTCACCGCTGCTTTTCTTTATGCGGGAAGAAATTCCAGGTGCCTGCAACCTCCAGATGTAGAACATGGGTGCGATTTTAACTGCTGAAGTGAGAAAAAATGAGACTACATAGAGATCCATAGTTCTATTAGCTGGTGTTAAGAGTACAGAAAACTGGAATGTCTAATTGTCTTTAAATCTGTCTACAGAGGTGAAAGGAAAATTTATATCGCAGTCTCATTTACTGCTTAATTGCATTGGTGACTCAACCAGCTGCAAGTCCAGTCTTTCCCCAAGATCCTCCGCAGGGATCCCCTGTTACATGAAGATGGTTTTGGAGCAGCTTCTGTTCGTCTCCATGGCAGGAAACACAGAAGTTTCTTGGCTTTTAGGGTACCTTCTACCCTTGCATTAAGCAGCAACAAGAAAATTGGGAGCAAAATTCTCTCTTGCTCTTCAGATAACCCTACACATACATAAGGCTCTTGTACAATTACAGTAGGATCTCTTAAGGTTGAAGGTACTTTCACATAAAGCTGTAAGTAATGAAGCATTTCACCAAATTTTGASTTGCTTTAGTAAACTTATTGTTAAGTCTTTATACGCTTTGAGTGATGAGAATTCTTACAAGATACAGAACATTCAAAAAGGAATTAGTTTGTCAAGATTCTTTCTTGACCACACTACAATGCCTCTGCAGATGTGCAAAATTTTACCAAAAATAGTCACATCTGCTTAAGTTCTAATGCAACAAGTATTTCTTTGGTAAACTCTAATACCAGCTTTGTCAAAGTTTCTAGAACTGGGTCATTTAGAATAGTTAATGCTCAACTTTGTCTGGAAACTCCCAGAATGTTTTAGACTTGCAAACATAGATATTTGTCTCTCTCAATGCATTATTTTAGGTTATGAATCTGGATGCAAAAAGGCTGTGTGCCCTGCACACACCAACACTTGGTACAATTACTGTTGCAGCTACCGGTAATCCCCAAACRCTCACTATCTAAATGACAACCTGGTAGCAGGAAAGGATCATTAGTCTACCAAAAGGTCAAGATAGGGAATGCGATACGCTCGTATCCACACMCCCCCCTCCAGAAACATGAATCTGGCCAGGGATTTTCCAGCAACAACTCTGTTTTTGTTTCAAAATACCCAAACAAGCACAGGCAGATGACCCCCAAGCGCTCCCCCACTACCATCTGACACCAGACACTGGGTCTGTACCAAGACTGATGCACTTATTTCATTCCTTCTTTAAGGGACGTATGATACCAACTRAGACAGCACAGACAGACTTTGCCGATGAGGTTGTGTTGAGCATTTAACTTCTGGCAGGACAAAAACACCCATTTCAGATTCYTCACACATTTGTGAGCGTCATTGCTGTATGGCTGCTGCGAGGAGCACCAGTGCTCGCACCGGAGATCAACTGCACGCTGCTTGGAAATTCTTCACCTAAACTASCATGGAGTTAAGTATCTCATAAAAATCAGTCTGTCCAGAAATGCCCTGGGGTATTTGTACCATTTTTGTGTGTTAGTCTTCAAACTGCTATCCCACCTTGCCTGGGACAGCATCATTTTGTTGGCTAGTTACAAAACCTGTTGCACATCCCTGGCCACATCTGTCCTTAGCCAGGGAAGGACAGTGTGCAGCCAAGTCCTGGGGTGAAGGTCAGCATCGCTGGAGCAGCCAGGAGAGCAGAAGGGATGCGAAGGGAGGCCTGCAGACAGCTCTCTTCGGGTGTCCTTCACGCAGGGTTACTTCATTCACACAGCAGACTCATCACTCACATCTATAGACGCCGATTTCTACCACAGACTCATCTGTCTGATCACCATCAGCTCCTGCCCACAGTAGTGAAACCTTATAAACCTACTTCATTACAAAATAACGTGAAACGTGGAATAAACAGAAGAGAAAAGCTGCTATTCAAAAGAGTCTTTATTTAAATGTTGTAATACTGATAGCAGACAGTAATAACATATAGGGTTTGCAGTTAACTAGAAGGCCACTCATTCAAAGATACAGATCAGACAGGCAAAACTAGAGCTCAAGGGACAGCAGTTCCCTTGCAAGTGACTCTGGTAAGAGCGAGTGACCTGACAAGCAATGAGGTAAAATTATCTACCCACAATGTGACATGAGGTTGCCTGAAGACACGGCACACGGGGTATCTTTCACAGAAATGCCAGAAAGAACCACATCTTACTTTGATCATAGTTTTTGAAACGCTTTGAAAGTCAGTTTGCTAAATGGAGTTCAGATATTCAGCAGTATAGAAGAGATTTCTTTGAAGGCAGAGACTAGATTTCTAGTGGTCAGTATCTAGTAGTAGGACAGACCTTTAAAGAGGATGGAATTGATGGTCTCCATGTTTTTGGCTCAGAGTCAACCACTACAGTATCTGCTGTGATAGAGAAATGAGGTGCCTATTTGAATAATCGCTCCCCTCCCTCCTTGGCAATTAGTTCTACCCTTTCTCCTCCTAATTTAGCCTGCAGACTGAATTAAGTACCAGATTAAAKAAATGCCAGGGTCAGTAGAGGGAACACAATGGAACCGTCTCTCATCTTCAGGCACTGGAGAAGGAGAGGAAGAAAATATTTTTTTCTTCCAGAACAGAAAAGCGACCGAGTAGCAGAAAAAAGTTCTGCAGACCATGTGAGTCCATTAGCTGTCATGTCGGCTGAGCAAATCACACTCCCAGAACAACATCTGTCACAGCACTACAGCGAGACACTTTAGTCCTGCCCTTCACACCATATCGACAAGGAACACTACAGGAATCACATTCAGCTGGAATTCTGTGTTCATCGTGACGAGCCACAGTTTAAGAGGAACGTACACAAGGAAGAGTGGGAAGAGAGCAGAGATAACAGGCTTGGAAACATGGTTAATAAGAAAAGGTTTAAGAAGTCTGCTCACATGCTATTAAAAAAGGCTCGGAATAAGTCTTCCTGCAGTTCCTGTGCCTTGTATAGTTACAGGAAAGAAAATGGTGATCAACTGCTTTCAGGCTTATCAGCCTAATTTGCAACAAGAGAGATACTTATTACATATTAGGAATAACTAGAGAGGTAGTAATATGCTGAAACAAGCTCTCAAGCAGTTTCTGTAATGRCTCTAGAGGTTTAAGAGCAGATTAGACACATCTGGAAGGAGCTGTTTGATGTACATGATGCTGCTTTGGTGAGGGCAATGAACCATGGAGCTTCATGAAGTCCCTTCCAGTCATACATTCCTCCGATTCACATCTGTGGAATAGATGCTAAACATCAAGTATTAGAAACATGTTGAAACAGCCGGCCTCATTTCTATTCAGTTCTAATCAATTAGGGTTGACTCAAAATACTCGATCCTAAATTCTCTCTTCCACAAACATTTGTGTTGCAAAGGGCTTCACACAGAGCTCATCAAAATATAGTTCATAATAATTGAAGGAGAATTGTTTCTAGCAGCTCAGAAATATAACCACACAGAGGATGTTATTAGGCTAACTGGGAAGCAACTCATTTGCAGGAAGATTTCAGGCAAGAACTGTGATGATTAGAAAAGCCAGTGCCGTGTCCTAGGCGAAAGTAACTTCGTGAAGAGATGGCCATGTCTGTCACAGCCCTCTCGGGTTGGTCCTGACCACTCTACCTCTGTAAATGCTTCACGTTGTCACTGCAAGAACCTCGGGGTTACCACCATCCGCGCCCACCGCCAAGCAGAGGGTCACCGGCTTGTCAAAGCAAAGCAGACAATTTGACGAAACAAGAATAAATGTGGAAATGTTTGGGTTGATCCAGCCCTATAAATCCTTTGCCTCCCGGGATAACTTCAATCAGGCACCACAAGAGCAGCTCCAAGGGTATTTAACGCTGTGCTGATCAACGTAGCATGGCTGGTCAGACCCCAGCTCTTCACGCTCTGAGCTGCACACGCAAAGACCACGGGGTAACTCCCGGTGCCCTCTGCTCCTGCAGGACATGTTGCACTGGGGAATTAATTAAACCATCAGGTGGAAGTGYTATATGTTTGCATGACGGTGAGCAATTGCAGCGTATTTGTTCAGGAAAAAAAAAATGAGCAAAAGCAGAGTTGCAAATTGGTTGCAAATACCAAGTTTGAAGAAATACCTCACAGTATCCTTTCAACCGCAGTTACAAATATAGAATTTATCATCATGTTTATAGGGAGTTTCATGGATCTGCCAAAACCAAGATGCAACCACTTATGAAGTAACCCTCCTCCTAGAACCACCGCTCACTCAATTTGAGACAAAAAGGTGCTGCCCATTCAGCCTTTCCCAAAATCCTCCATTTTCCTCCAGGGAGAGTGCATGTCCCTGGGAGACTAGAACCTGTCTGGGGAAAGAGACCTGATGAACTGCTCTGATAGTGCCAAATGGTCAATCATTCCATGCAGTGGCACAAGCATTAACAGCTACTTAGGAGCAATATGAGTTTTCTCCCCTTGGCAGGAAAAATCAGCCCCTGGAGGGCTGTAAACACAGGGCTCTTGGGGCAAGCTGACCCCATGCTTGACTTTAGGACCAGGTTCACTGCAGAGCCCAGCACCCAACACGATCATAACTGCATAAAAGACCTCCGTTACGCTGAGCACTTGAAGCAGCTGAACTCTGCTGATCCCAAGGCAAGTTTAGTTATTTCTACAGACAACTTGATGATTTCTTCTTGAGGGAGCCCCACTGAAGCTCATGTCCTTTGGAAATCCTTTCCTAAGCCATCCAAGAAAGGAGATTTAAAAACAAAAAAAAMCCCAAAACACCCAACAGCTCAGACTGATGCACTAAAACTTGCACACCCAAGAGGGCAGATGGAGGGTTCCTGACACAGGTTTGGAGGGG
The DNA here is from genome assembly GCF_003342845.1 of Nothoprocta perdicaria. NCBI lineage: Eukaryota > Metazoa > Chordata > Aves > Tinamiformes > Tinamidae > Nothoprocta > Nothoprocta perdicaria. Next base: position 1,572,067 of record NW_020454727.1, read on the forward strand.
CTTTATTTCCTAAAGAACAACCATACACAACACAGTGTCCCACCTTTTCAAAAACTCCTGACCACCTTCTCTTTTATCTTCTTTGTTCCTTTTCTACCTCCTTCTGCTCCACTATTTAAGAGTTAACTGTAGTTTCCCCAGGGACAAGCTACAGCATTAAGGTTACGCATTTTTCTGGAACATTCGGCACTGTCATTTATATTCAAATTTATACCAATTCCATGTTCCCACCCAAAYAGACTCACCCAGCGCAAGGAGTGTTACCTATTGACTGTACTACACAGCTCGCAGAAAGGCTCTAAAGCGATGACTCAGGTTACAGAAACAGATCACTGGTTGTAGCTGCACAGGAAATTTGCTCTTTGAAGACAAGTTGTGAACGTGTGTTACCATCTTGGGGGAAAACCCAGGCTCCTTCTACCTTAAAGAGGATTTACTTTATTATTTTTGATGTGTGTGGAATAAGTTAGACCTATGGCATAAGCATGAGTCTCCATGAGCTGATTCTGCCTGAAATCGATGTGCTAGAAGGGAGCTCCATGAAAGCATTGGTTGTCACTCTTAGGCAAAACTTCCACCTCTGCACAGTCATCTTTACAGAACACCTTTTCAAAATACACGCAGCTRACTGTTGCTGAGTACTACAGAGCTGGGCACAAGGCTCCCCTCCTCTCCAAGGGCTAAGTCAGAAAGCCACTTTGTTCAGTAAAACAGAACTAATTACATTTTACTTTCAGTGATTCCTCAAAAGAAACTTTCACCACCTACTGTTTGGACATGCTGAAAATTGTGTATTTTTATATTAACAACCACACTTTAGCATGCCCAGCTGCCCCACAGAAGCCATGCCCCTAAAACACTGGTATGTTAAGTTTAGCAGATTATGCCTCAAATTAAAGCAATTTGCTAGCACTTAAATATTGTTCCAAATGCTGAGAGCATCAATTACCCACAGAAAGAATAATTTAGCTCTTATAATATTGAATAAACAAACCTACAATTACATTAAAGTGAATGCAATGTACTTACCTGTACCTTAAATATTTCCTTGAAGACTTAATGGGGGCCACATCGCACGTTATATGGCCCARAAAAGTTTATTTGAAGTTATCACTGAGCACAAAATGGGTGAGACAGGCTAGTAGTAAAGTGTTATCAGTGACAACAGACATGCATTTTTTTAAACTACGCTGAGCTTAATTTTATTTCCAAAGCTAATACATAGGAATAACTGCACTCTGTTTCTGAATTAATGCACAATTATCCCAGCAGGCAGAATCACGGTCCCTGAAAAGGAGCAGCCTGCTGGACACCTGCAGCTGAAGCTAGCAAAGAATCTCGCCTCTCAGGATATTTGGGGGAGGAAAGAAAGAAAAAGGCAAAAGGTGCCAGAGAACAGCCCTGGGGGGAGCTTTGGTCCTTACCGAGACCTGAGTTGATGCAACCAGCCCCGCTTTGCAGCCTCTTGATGGAGACCAGGTCCCATTCCGCACGCAGGGCAAACCCTGCTGACCCGGAGCGCGGCCTTGGCCTCGCCGCTCTCCTCGGAGCTGCGGTCAGCAGCCCATGGGAATGGAAGGCAGGCGAGTTTGAAGGCAGCAAGAGTCCCCCAGGTGGGGAAGCGACTCAACCCTTGGCGAAACAATCTGATAAAGAGCGGGACACGGGGTACAGCCTGAGCGGATCACACTGGGGCTGCTCCCTCGGTGCCCTGCTCCACACGCTCCCCAAAACCACCGCTTCCCCGAGCGGTTCCCCGCAGAGCGGCCAGTTTGGAGGCTGCCGGGGCAGGACAAACATGCCCATTCCACACGAGCCCACAGTCTCCAGCTTCTGTTGGCACTCTCTGCGCAGCACCCCGCAGCGGCTGCCTTGTGTCATCAGCTCCCCAGCCAAGACTTCCTCCCAGGCACCTACAAAGGGAAGTGGCCCTGTGTTTCCCCGGGACAAGGTGCACGGCAGCTCCGCTACCACATCGCCAGAGACACGGGGCGCAAATCCAGGTGCCTCCAGACAACGCACAGGTCGCGGTGACAACACAGAGTCACCAAGTGAAGCTGTTACTGCAGAAGGCATCTGCTTGCCTCAAAAAATACCTAGGGTGTGCTTAACTTTGACAGGTAACACACTGCTCTTTCCACGAGCTCCCAAGCCGACAGGGAACGGAGAGGAAGTAAAAACACTCCTTTTCCCAGTGGCTGTTCAAGTGCTGCTTCAACACCCACTCCCGCTGCCACACCTGGGCCCGTCCCAGTCATGATCCACCAGAAAATGAACCAGGTAACTCATCTAGATTAGAACCTACCTGGAAAAACACACTGGTTTCCTTTTTCCTTTAAGTCGCAATCAATTCCCCAATTTGGCTCACCACGACCCCGCAAACTGCTGCACCGACACCCATAGAAGGGGTGTGTGCAGCAGGAATAAGCAGTGGGTGTTATTTCAATTACTACTGCTGCTGAAAAACACACCAATTACTGCTTAAGAGCTAGTGACTGCTGCCATCATCGCTGCAACCTGGAGAACTTCAAGGAATTAATTGGAGAGAAGCAATTTGGTATTTCCAGTGCTGAGCCCCCAGTTTTCCTTCCGTTCACATCTCAGCAGTCCCAGTCGCAAACTTTGCACTAACAGGCCCTGTTGCTGTGAGGCAGGGGGCAAAGGGAAGGTTTCAACTCAAAAAAACTCCCTCAAATAGGCAATGGGTTGTACTATCATCAATAACGTTTTGGTTAGGGCCATCCAGGCAATTGACTGAAAATGGCACTAACTCACACCAGCGGAACGCAGCTTCTCCATGAGCATCACGGGCTCATCCGCAGTGTATGGCCAGGAAGCCAAACCCCAGAAGTTTCCAAGCTATATTGTGGAGAGAGCAAGCCCAAGCAACTGAGTTCAAGCTGATCCAGCTGTTGAGGATATAGAGCATCAAAATGCAAAGAAGCTCGTTTAAGGTCATTTAAAATTATGCAGAAACTAAGCACATTGGGGCCTAATGCAGCTGGCAGCAAGGTCGGAGCGATGCCAGGCAAGGCACACAGACGGGCTGCGCTCACCTACACGGCGTAACACACGAAGCACTATCGCTTGCCTCGATACAAGAGATGCGATTTGAAATCACTGCCTGAAACAAGGCTAAGGACAATAAGGAAATAAGCAGAAAGTGTAAGAGGCACAACAGGCTCCGGCCTCTTTGCAGCTCCCTCAAAACTGATAAGCTTATTAGCCCTTGCAGAAAAGGATAAAGCTAAATCAAAAGCCATGCCTGCTCTGCTTTCGCCCACACACAGCGCTTCTCTGCATCTAAGGAAATGATCAAGACCCTCCTAAGTACCACGACCCTTCACTCCTAACATTTATGTTAGGATAGCAGTGTCTTCAGCAACTTTTGCTGGAGCATTGCTCCTTCATTTTGTTAAAAACTCAATTCTAGAAAGCAAATCTATCACCGATGATAGCAGCTTTTGTTTCTAGGACTTTGATACTGCAATCAATACCAAAAACAGTCATGGAAGCATCGTTAACTACGCAACTCATGCGTCAACTGGAAGATCACCCCAGGACAACGTATTACTTAGCATACTACAACACACGGACCAATTTATTATTCATAATTCAGGTCTCGGACTTCCTGAAAGACCGAGCAGCAAGGCTGAGATACTGCGCTAATGACTGCCTGATTTTCAACCAATTCAATCCACACAGCAAAATGCAATGGGTTGCTACTTACAAATCCAAGCTAGATTTGCACCAGTGAAAGGGGTACTCATAGCAAATGGCTAAACTGTTGTCTAACATTTTAAATCAGGCAAAGATTTAAAGTGAGGAATCACTTAACTGCAAGCACAATTCTAAAAGTCAGCTGGAAACGCCAGGCTTTTCCACAGAAGGGAAAAAAAAAACCCTCATTATTCCTGAGATGAGGTAATAAACTCCCTGAAGACGACAGAGAAGGACTTAACAAGGCAAAGGTGCTCTGCTGGGTGGAAGAGGTGGCTTCTCAGCACACTAAACCCTAAGGGAAAGAGCCTTTTCTGCCATAAAGGAGGAATCTCCTCCCTGCAAGCACTCACGCAAGCGCTACAACAAGGTGCTAGACATTTCTCCAGATACCGTTTCTGCTCAGTTCTTTCAGGAAAAGGATTTTCCATCACTGGGTACAACGACACTAAACTCCACACTACCCTCCAACACCAGCCTTGGAGCACTGTCACCACCCTACAAGCTCTGGAAGGAAGGTGGTGTTGATGGTCGCTGCTTAAGTAATGTAGTAGCAGCATTTGCCCTCATTTTTTTCTCTCCCAAGAGGAAAAGGCTGAATAGAGCAATACAAAATACCAGGTATCTTGAGTGGTTTCCCAAACAATACAGTGCTTAAGTAGCTTATTTCTTACAGGTGTCCTTTGAAATAAAGATCAAACATGTAAAACCTAAACTAAGTGTGAGCAACTACATTATAAAGCACCTTTTATGGCAATTATTAGAAGAGGTCTCAAGTACTAAACGCACCTGTACAACATTGCTCCTGATTCAGCAGGGTTTCAAACGAGGAACAGTTGGTGCAGAAGATGATTTCTGATAAGCAAGCAGGTATTGAAAACCTGGGGAAAAGATTATTTTGAACAACTAGATTTAACACAGGTGGGGCAGCTTTTTTAAAGRAGGACCTCAGAGGTGCTCAAGCTTTGTGCAACATCAAGACCTTTACTGTCACACTGGGATATTTACAGAAGAGCTCGTATTAGACAACATGAAACTGAAATTCCAATCATCCCAAATCCAGGTTCTCCAGAGAGCCTCTCCAGCTCCTCACCCTCACAAAACTGCACTGGCCCTTTGCCCACTTGGCAGGATCAGGGTAGTTTTCACCTTGCTCCTCCCCAAAACACACAGGTACCACACACAGCAACAACTCTCCTGGAAAAGCCTGAGCAAAATCTGAGCCTCAAAGCTTGACTTTTGTGGTAAACATGGAATTCAGCGTAATGAACACTCGGAGCGTGAATGCAACCACTTCTTTTAACACCAGACCCTAAAACGCCAGAAGAAACCAGCCACAGTTCTCTGTGGCTCAGCAGCGCTGAGGCTCACAGCTGCATTAACTTCCACCATAGGAACAAACCATCAGAATAGTTTTACACTTTGGCTCTGGGACTCAAGTCAGCTTTAATTCAGAACTGACTTTTAAAAGTGTTCTCTTTCCTTTACGCAAAGGACAGTTTTCCTGTAGTACAGCTGACCATGTATTCTACAGAGTTCTGAGGAAAAAAAGCTCCAAGATCCAAGTCTGCACCAACTAACCTCAAATTACCCCATGCCTGCTCTCATTTGAAGAGGTTAAAATGGAAGGCAGCCCCCTGCATTTCTAAACAACGGGCTGCTTTTTCCCCCCATTAATTATCGCTCTGGATAACTATCAAGTATGTAGCATTACACAGAATATACACTACTCTTTAAGCATATGTGGCTACTGACCTGTTGGCAACTCAGCAGAGCTGCTGACTGCCACTCGGCCTCCCTTTGCAGATACCCATCTAGCTATTTCAGACCCCCTTATTGCAACCAAGCTGGAGGCATTCTCAAATGCATTGGAAAATACAGCATTATTTAACATTAATAGTTGGGAAAAGGAAAAAGGAGCGTTCATAAAATATACCTGCTGGTTACTGCCACATGGCCACAGCGTTCTGTAAAGTAACRCCAGAAATATAATAACCAGTGTGACCCACAGCTTTAGAGCTAAAGGAAACCACAGATGTCTTCAGAGTTTTATTAAACCAGGTAAGCATTCACTTTAACTTTCAGTGAAAAACCTGCAGCTACTAGACGAGACACCAGAGCAAACAGAACTCATGAAGTGCGCTGACATCTCACCAAGCTAAACTACTGCAAACTTGAATAAATTTGGCATTTAGAAGCCCACAATTTCCACTGTAACTCACAGCCCCAGTAACGCTCCAGCTCCTGACAAACGGGCATCTCTGCAGATGACTCAAGAAATTACAAGGTGAGGGTGATTTCTCTTCAGCATTCATGTCACACTTAAGTTGCCCTAGAACATTCCCAAACTGGAAGAACTTTTATTAGCCGCTTCAAGCCTTCAACACACATCTGGTACAGCAGACACTTCTTAGGAGACAATAGGTATGACTTCAATGAGCCCAAATGTGGCTTTGTGCGCCCAACGTCCTGGAAGCAGCACTCGGTGAGACGTGCTCACAGACACCATGCTGAGGGCAGTCAGATCAAACTCACCTCATGTCCTGCTAGGGCAGCTTTCGAGCCAATAAGTAAAAAAGGCCCAAAACTGACAGGCCACAGAGTGCAGAGCCCGGGTGCAGAAACACAGGCCCAAGGAAGCCCGCTTAAACGCACTGAAAACCTCAGAGGGATTAGACAGCGGCGGGGATGACCACAGCACATGCGTTAAACGTTAAACCCACTCGCAGGTGAGACGCACGGCGGCTCCCGCGCCCCGCGGCGGGCGGCTAAGCTCCTTAGCGCCCTGCCGACACGGCGAGGGGAAGCACGGAGCCTGCCCGGCGCCTCCGCGGGGCCACCGAGCGCCGGCGTCGAGTCCCGCGGAAGGTGGCGGCGGGAGGCGGCCCAGAGCCCCCTGCAGGCCGCGCCCGAGCC
>NW_020454727.1:1579012-1591507 GCF_003342845.1 Nothoprocta perdicaria
CGGCCGTACTCACGTTGCTCTGCGGGTCGATGGCCTGCAGCAGCCGGTCCCTGATCTGCTGCGGGGAGGGCGCCGGAGCCGCTGTCATTGCCTGGGCGAAGCGGGGCGGCTGCGGCCGGGGCGGGCGGGCGGCGGGGCCAGGCCGGGCCGGGGCGGCGGCTCCTCACTCGCCGGCGGCGGCCTCCTCGGGGAGCCGGAGTCGCATGATCGCTCCCCGCGAGGCGGGGGCGGGGAGCGGCGCTCGGGGCGGGGGCCGCGGCGGCGGCGCGACCGGGACCGGGGCCGGGCCCGACTGTTCCGCTCGGGGCCGAACTCAACTGTGGGCAGGAGCCAGCCCCGCGCAGGGCACCATGGGACACGCCCGACGCCGTTACGCACGGCGCGCCTCTGACGTCCGCGCGCGCGCAGCGGCGGGGACGCGCATGCGCGGCGGGGGGCGGCGGCGGGAAGTGGGGGTGAAGGGAAGCGGTCCCGGGTGTGGGGAGGGGGCGGCCCCGAGCGCCGCCGCCCCGCGTGGGCAGAACGCTCGGAACGAGGCGGAGCCGCGGCGGGCAGGACCGAGCCGGCTGCTCTGGCAGGAAGGAGCAAACGCGGGAGCACCGGGGCCGGCCCGACACCGCCGGCGGTAACGGGAGCAGCGCGACAGGCTCTTCTGTTATGCACAGTCAGCTGTTCTGAAAGGGGTCCGCTTCCCARCTCACGAGAGGATAAAGGGAATTACGTGGACTCTGCACCGATCAACTTCGCTCATTACCAAGAAAGGGCTGAGCCTATAAAAGCTGAACTAAAACGGGTTCAAAGAGGAACGTGGCTTGTCTCTCGTTTGTTTTAAAGGAGAAACAAGCAACAAGGACGTCGGGATCGCAGMAATGTATAGAAGGCAAAATCTCATCCTGGAGGGCATCCGTGTGACACCTGGCAAGCAGCCCCCGCCGCTCCTAAAGCACCTGGATGGGAGAAGGAGCCCATCTCTGAACAGCGCTTTTTTCGAGCRACCGAACCCTTGAGGTGGCAGCACTCGGCATGAATCTGCATTATTCTTTTGGAGCTATAAAACTGTCCACRTTCCTTTATCAGGAGAGTTTGATCATCTTCCATTCCCTGTGTTCGCCATCCTCAAAACATCACTTGGAGCAGAACGTCGATTCTGAAGAGGAACAACCAGTTTTCTAAGATTTAAAACTTGAAAACGAGACCCGAGCACTTCTCTGCTGATGGCAGCGGCCCTCTAGTGGCTTAGGCATAAACTTAATAAAAACTTCTTCCTGCCATTTAAATTTCACCAGGGCAGGCTCAGCTTAAAGAACGCAAGGGAGAAAATGCATTCCAAGGATCATATTAAACCAAAGATTTGCTTGGATGTCATCTCACAGATGCCACAGCAAAGGCAGCACATTGCTCTTTTTCACTCATTACAAATACATCAGAAAAGGGTTCAAACATAAAATACAAAAACTGTACACATCTTCTATAATTTAGCTGAAGATTGTAAGTACTTCTATATAGTACCTCTCAAGATCCTCTCTTGAAGGATCCCCCCTCCCCTGCTTTTGTTTAGGAAAAGACATTAATCTTTGAAGCTTATTTTAAAAACCTTTTTTTTGGAAAAAAATAGAGAATCACTTTTTTTTCATCATATTTGTATATTCAACAAACTAAATGGAATAGTGAACAAAGAAAGGTAGTGTTTTTAAACTTCAAACAGTGTAATACTCTGCTCAAGTTTATAAAAAGGAGAATAAAGTGAGATTTCAATTAACCTAGGCAATCACATTAGCAGACACATCAGGAGCTGCAACTGACTAACAATGCACAGTTTTTAGGTTTGTTGTCTTCTGTCATGCTGCAATTCTACACTGCGTCCTAAGCACCACAGTCTAAGACTAGCAGAACAATTTAAAGTTCATTTCTGCAATGTTGAAATGATTCTACCTTGAAGATTTTGCCCCACGCAGCAAACCAACCAGCATAAGCTGTATAAATACACAACTGGCTGAAGAGGATGAACGTGTCCTTTCCCTTTTAACATTTTAGGCTTGTACTGAAAAACAAGCCACAATCCCAGGGTAGTATTTGTATTTTGAAAGCATTATGATCTTTTACTTTATAGAAAAGTTAAGTTTCAAGCCAAAAAAGTCTCTTCTGAGTTATCAGACATGTTTGTGGACGACTTTCAAGATCCAAATAACCTAGTGGACACAACAGGAGAAAAAAAAAAGGTAGATGAGAATTGAGTACAACCATTAATACCCACAACAATGTCACTCCAAATGGGTGCAACTCTAGCACACATCTGGGTACCCGTTCTGCCCTCCCACACTGCCTATCAGGACTTAAGTCCATGGTTTCCACAGACTATTTGCAAAGTTTGGTCCATTCTACTATTTAGGGTCCCCCAAAATCAAAACTATGGCAAAAGTGAACACTGAAATGTTTATGAAAATGACAATGTATCTAAGCAACACACAATAAGAAACCCTATAACTCAGGCTAAGTGATTTATAGCACAGCAGAGAAAAGATTTTTGTGTACTACAGTTTTACATTAGCAAAAAAAATACAAGGTCAGCCAACAAGTCTTTGAAGATCTAATTAGACATAAGTAAAACGAAAAGCAGCTAAGGAACAAGCGAGGAAAGAGAGAAAAATTAGAAAACTAGTGGCAATATCTCAAACTATATAACTTTGGATAACAAATGGCAATGCTGCCCAGCTGTACTTACACAATCATGCAAAACATCATGAAGATATTCCACAAGGCAATGAAGATTCGAAAATATCTGAGACTCAGCAAGAACTCTCTGATATTGTCACCTGGAAATCGGAAGAAGAAACTTTCAGTGTGAAAAATGTCTCATTTGTCAGTAATTCACTTTTCCAACACCAAGTAAAAAGAACACATGCAAATCTTAGTTTAACACTTAGTTTAAATAAGTCAGAACAAAACCAAAGAAAATTGAAATTTTAGGTAGCAATGACACATATGACATTCAGTACATCTCTACTATGAGCTTCTGGGAAAATAAGTGATAAAAGAGGTCACTCCTCTGCAAGATACAAAAGAGCGGAGTGGGTGCATAAAAACTAACATGGCCATCACATTGCCAGCGTAGTAATACCTCTGTAACACAGGCACCTAAGTTCAAGAGTGGAAAAATATACATATGTTTCTTCTCAAGTCATAGATTTGCATTAAGTTTCCACTGTGGTGCCTAAAGGCAAATAACGAGCTAAATTTTAAGTTGCAATTTAGCAAAACAGTTGATCCAGCCACAGGCCAGTTCATGACTGAACAAAATTTGTACTTYGGTGCCTCGAAAATGCTTTAACCAAGAATATCTTGCAGAAAATGCCTGTTTCTGAGAGCATCTCTATAATTTTGAGGTGAGAAGCCCTCGCAGCCACAGAGCTCCAAGCTCGGTTACCGGTCGTCGGCTCCCTGGACTCTTTGCCGAAACCTTCCGTTTCTCTCTTCCTCCTGCGGGACGGCGAGAGCGGCGTTAGGGCGCGGGGCCCCGGAGGGACGTGCGGGCGGCGAGCGGGAACATGGCTGCTCCCCTCAGAGCGGGAGGCAGCGCCCGCTTCCCCCCGGCGCGCGGGAGTCGCTATAGCAACGGCGCGCGGGACCCCCTCCCCGCCACCGCCAGGCGTTTCCATAGCAACCGGCGCGAGGGGCTTCCATAGCAACGGCGGCGGGGTACCCCCTCCCGGGCGGCACCGGCGGCGGTTGCCGCGGCAACGCGGGCGCGGCGGTTCCCCCCGCACTCACAGCCTGAAGTTGAGCACAGCGCCCGCGTTCATCAGCAGCGTCCTGGGGAAGAGAGGGAGACGCGTGAGGCCGGCAGCGCCCGCGCTTCCCTCCCCCGCCGCCCCGCGCCCCTTCCCCGCGTACCCGCAGAGCAGCAGGTCCCCGAGCATCGCGGCGGCGGAAGCGGAAGAAGCGGCCGCCGCTTCCGTCCCCCGCCAGCGGGCGCCGTTGCGGGGCGGAGCGGAGGCGGCGGCGCGGGCGGAGCCGGGGCGGGCTCGCAGAGGCGGAGCCGGAGCGCGGGGGCGCAGAGCGGCCGCAGCCGCCGCCGGCCGAGCGCCATGGAGCTGCCGGGGGCCCTGCCGCTCGGCGAGCTCGCGGCCGCCTTCGCCACCATCCCCGTCTTCCCGCTCTTCGACCTCGCCTACTACATCGTCTCCGTGCTCTACCTCAAGTACGAGCCAGGTCAGTGCGGCCGCCGCGGCCCGCGGCTATATAAGGCGGGCGAGCAGAAATAGCGCCGTCCGCCAGGCCGGGGGCTGCCGCGGGCGCCGCCGCTCCCTTCCCGCCGGAACGAGCGCGGCCGAAATCCCCCCGCTGGAACCGGCCTCGCCTGGGGGCTCGCGAAGCCTCTCGCTTCCACCGCGCTGCAGCCGCTCTGGGTGGCCTCGGGGCCGCCGTTTTCTTTCCGTGCCGAACGGTCACGGCTTCGGCATACGCTGTAATTTAAGGCAGGGCGCCGTTAGTTAGGTTGACACAAGGTTTCAGCGCGCTGTCATTTGGCCGCCTGTTACTGGTTTGCTGAATGAATGTGGYGACTGAAAAGCAGCACGAAGGGCCCTGTGAGCAGCATAGGGTGGTGAMGGAACCTTAGAGAGCCGATGTGCTCCAGAGACCTCCCTGGAGAAGCAGAGCGATGGTCGGAAACAGCTACAGGCATCAAAAAACAACCCAGCAACACAKCACAAGGCTGTGGGAGACCATTCGGTATCCCTAGACCATGACACTCCTCTAATATGTAGCTCTATTGTCTAAACTCCTACGACTTTTGCAAAKTAGAGCAGGGCAGGAAAGAATCCTCATCTCCTCTTCAATAACAGATTAAGAATTACTGTTCTATTTTTACAGGTTATCTAATGAATGAAAGAGCTGTTCAGCTTGTTCATGAATTCTAGAGGGCACCTAGGTTGAAGCAATGGAGAGAATGGTACTAGTATGCATTTTATCTTTAGACTGTAAAAAGACGGTGATTTTGAGGGGAAAAAAAATGTTCTTTCTATTTGCAGGAGGTAGCAAAGCTGTAGGAGACAAAACCTTAGCCAACTCATAAACTTGTAATGGCTCCATTCATGTGAAATCTCTTGCGGGGGCTGTCAGCTACAATCACATGTCATTTCTAGGCAGTACCTTAACGTGTTCAGGTTTCACTGAATACATGTTTGTATTTTGTTTTACCTTGTTTTTCTCTGACATTTTGTTGTCAGAGAAAACGAAAGTCTCTTGGAGGATACTGGAGCCTCTATGTGTTTGCTGGACATGTCTTCTCATTTGGAATTTGCTTCCTAGGAGCTGTGGAGATGTCTCGGAGAAGCCCGTTTGCCTCCTGGCTTTGTGCTATGCTGCACTGCTTCGGAAGCTACATACTTGCTGATCTGCTGCTTGGAGAATCCCCTCTTCATTATTTCAGCCATCACTCCAGTGTTGTCCTGGCCACGGCGGTCTGGTGAGTCTTTCACACTTCATCTCACTTTAATTAAGCTTAAGATACTGCAGGCTGCCTATGAAATTATCCCGGGTGAAGAGAGGCATTCTGCTTGTGACACACGTGTATTACCCTGCTTGGAAAAACCAAGGGCAAGAAGAGGGAGCATGAAGTCGCCTGCGAGTCTTTTGTGTTCCTGGATCTGGTTTCCAGTTTGTCCGACCAGTTGCCCAGTGTCTGGGAAGAGGTGCTGGGGCCAGGCCAGCCGCACGGCATTTCTATTCATAGCTGCCACGGCTGAACCGCAGCCAAGCCCCAAAGCAGCCTGTGCTGCACTTGACACCGCACAGAGTAGAGGAGTGGCAGGCAGGGAAGTTTGGGGGTCATTTTTGGTCATGTTAGTGACATGCGCACAAATTAAGCGTGATTCCTCAAAGGTTAATTTCCTCTATGTGTGCTTTTGTGCCACACTGCCAGCATTTCCYTTTCCCCCACGTAATTCAGGCTAACACCACRGTATTCTTAACCCTGCCTGTGTCTCCCAAATGGGGAGGGATCCCTGAACTTTTGGGGGTTTTGTTCCAGGTACTTGATGTTCTTCTGTCCCATGAACCTCTTCTACAAGTGTGTCAGCTTCCTGCCGATGAAGCTCGTCTTCGTGGCGATGAAGGAGGTGGTCAGAGTCCGCAAAATTGCAGCGGGGGTCCACCACGCTCACCACCACGGCTGCTTTGTTATGATGGCCACGGGATGGGTCAAAGGTGAGGGGCTCTAAYGAAGCAAGGATCTGCTTGGCTGGGGTGGGAGAAGCTGCGAGTGAAGCCGAGGTGAACRCACCACGGATAAGCTGCTTAGTGGACGCAGTTAACTGGTACTTCAGGGTCACAACTTCCAAGTTTGGGAAGTGAGATATGATCTTCTTGTTTCTCTTAGGTTATCCTTTCTCCTTAGGAAACGGGGAGGGCAAAGCTCTCTTCTGCTGTGGTGGTTTTATTTGTTCCTTTTTACTGTTTTGCAGGTTCTGGTGTTGCTTTGATGTCCAACTTTGAGCAACTTTTGCGTGGGGTCTGGAGGCCAGAAACGAATGAAATTCTTCATATGTCCTTGTAAGTAGCTAATGGTGAATTCTCTGTTAGACTGAAAATGGAATTTAGAGAACCATTCAGGATTGGATACAAACTACACAAACCTTTATAGACACCTTGTTATTTCKCTCCTACTATGCAAACCTTTCTCAACTTGCTTATTTCTCTCCTAGCCCTACAAAGGCTAGTCTGTATGGCACGTTCCTCTTCACTCTGCAACAGACTCACTGGCTCCCCATCTCTGAAGCCAACCTTATCTTTTTTTTCACCATGTTCATGATAGTTTGCAAGGTAAGTTTACACCAGATTTGCTGCCAAAACAAATCTACAGAAGCAGAGAAGGGCTGTACAGTTGAGTTGAGGGAATTCAGTAGTTCAAGTTGAAACACTGACTTTGAAATGCTGCTTTTTACTCTGCTTATTGGGTTTTGCTGATGCCTCCTCACTAGAACTTCCATGTAGATGCCTGTGTTTTCTTGCCCATGTAGAGTTTCTACATGAGTAAGTTCATAAAGAAGTGGAAAAAGTGAAAATGTTGATTTTAAGAGAGCTAGTGATGAGACTGAGCTATTCTGCAGGGCAATAAGAAGACAACCTACGAGTCCCACTGRTTTCTGTTAAAAAATACTAGGACTAATTTTTGCAGCTAGCTTTGCTCACTTTTCTAGGGCCCTGTTGAAGGCATTGCCTGTACACGATAGGGGAGTCTGCTCAAGAAATATAGACCGAGTTCTTCATGCTGTAGACTGTATGGCCCAGGAGATCCTTGCAATGCACCCTCGGGTGACGTAGCAACAGGGACTCTTACCTGTGCTTAGTGGGAAGATACTGCTAGTATTCTGTCCCAGATCATTAACTTTATGATGAATTATTAATTATGTGATCATTAACTTTCTGTACTCACTGTTGCCAGGTTTTCATGACCGCCACTCACTCTCACGCCTCACCTTTTGCTCCTATTGAAGACTTCATCTGCCCAGTTTTCTTTGGCTCCATTGCTAGTGGACATGCAGGTCATCACCACGACCACCACGGGGCTTCGCATGACGTCTCCCATCCGCCACCTCCTCCTGCAAAGTCTAAAGAGGAGCTAAATGAAGGCACAAGGAAAAGGAAAGCAAAAAAAGCCGAGTAAAAGAAACGACTGCACAGTAAATAGGTCAAGAAAATTCTTCCAGAGCTGCATCTCGGAGCCACCTGTGACCTCATTTATCCTCCAGTCCTTTTCTCKGAGACTTCAGAGAAGAGGTGGAAGCCAGGACACTGCCAGGCAGGTCCCTGAATTACATCTGTGCTCTCTGCTGCTTCTTGCTACTCGGTCTGTCTCTCTATTCTGTGCTTATTTTAAGAGATTTGTAGATTTGTGCCAGGATGATACTCGGGTGCCAGTTCCCAAATTGCCAGCAATTATGATGCAGCGTTTTCAGCTGATGTGAAACCTTTCACTGTATTAATTTTTGAATGGAGATAGTGGTTTGTGCTCCTGTAACTCAATAGATTCCTTTGAGTTTTCAATGACCTTCTTGAAGTCTGCCAAAACAGCAAACTGTTTAGACACTAATTCATGTGGAAATTGGATTTTCCTACTCAAGGAAATTAAATCGTCTCATATGAACCTGATCTAATTTTCTTAGCTCCCCCGTCTGCAGTATCTCCAGTTAATGTGACATTTTATATGCAATAAGGACATCAACTGGTGTCCTGGCCAAATTCCACTTTGGGTAATTGCCTTCTCATCTAAATTCTCCCTGATTCTTAATAGATATAACATTATATATTTCTTAGCTAAATCTTTGTTTGCAAAGGCTTTGAAGCTGCAAAATGCTCTAAGTGGTATGTATTGTTACTCCAAACTGTTGTGTAGTGTTGCTGCACATTGTTAGCAATTGTGTCCCACCTCAAACATCACTGTCTTTATCTGAGGAAGAAGCCTGGTTTATGATCCAGTGGGATACATGAAGTGTGTGTAAGTGTACATGAGTATTTATTACTATTTATTTGTATTTGTCAGGGTGCCAAATTAATGGACCCGAAAATGGCTTTTTAAAAAAGCTTTGCATCTTTGTGTACAGAATTGAACACTTCTAAGTAAGGTCTTAAACCCACAGCTACGTGCTGGCTTGTGCTGGAGATCAGCCTTAACTTCTTTCCTCGCCACAGAAAGGAGTATTTTCCATATTCTTAAAATAACATTAAAAGGCCCAAAACGGGGATTGTGCAACAAATGGATTAAAATTACTTTTAAGGACTGATAAGAGAACACCAGCTGAAGAAACAGTATCCTTTGTATGTCCCTTCTAGTAAAACTCTGACCTCTGGGAGGGGCTGTGCCTGGTGAAGGAGAATATCAAGTGTCTTACAAGGCTCAGGGAAGGCTTAGGAATATTGACTTTTAGACTTGTTTCAAACTGTTTGTAATGATTTTATGTTTAAAAGCATCATCTGGAGCACTGTGCTCAAAGACCCATATTTGTTATAATTTCTTTTTCATCACCAAGAACTGAGATTGCTGTATCCTTGGGGATGGAGCCTTGAGCTTTTCTGTAAGCAGCTTGGTGCCATCCCCAGTGATAAGGGGTTTCTTTGCTGTCATCTTGAATTTGAAAAGGGTGGTTAAGGGGCTTGAAAGTGGGAATATAAATCAGAGGACTTTAAGAACTCTCCCCTTTTGTTCCTCTTACAAAACTGAAGCTAAAATGCCTGCTTTAACAAAAGAATACGTGCAACCTAAAGATTGTTGTATACAACCAGCTGAAAGCCAGTACAGGAGGTCAGAATATTTGCAGGCTTGGATTTGGAAAGTGCCTTACCTTTGTGACTCTCCTTCCCTTTTGGTAGAAAACAGGCATTCTGCCTGTTTTTGCAGATACTAATCTACTGAAACCTGCTGTAACACTAGCATGCACAAGCCTGTAATTCATGTTTTAGGCAATGTCTGGTTTAGGGAGAGTTTTGTTTTATGAAAGCCCTCAAAAATAAAATTGTGAAGTGACTCTGATTGTTCCTTGGCACTTGACCAAATAAGGGTGTTTTCTATTACTTTCCCCATGAGAAAGAAATATTCTGAGATATGTAAAAAGTGGAAACTTTGTTCACCTTCAAAGTCCCGTTTCTGGGATGTGATCAGCTGCCASAAAGGAGGCTCAGCTTTCACACAGTGAAGCATTTCATAGTGAGAGATACAGACCCTTTCTTGAAGTTTCAGGGCTGAGTTTCGGTAGCCTTTCCTGACCAGGCTCCTTCATGCCAGGTAGCAAAGATTTATTCTTTCAAAACCAGCAGMTTTGGGCCATTGCTGCAGGGGCCCAGGCTGCTGCAGCACCCTGGGAAGCCTGTTCTGTTTACTCACACATACARGACTGCTCCTGTCAGCATGAGAATGTTCATTATAGAGATACCAGGGCTTTTCCTGGCATTAGAATAACTTGTTTCCAGGGCAGGGAGTTGGGAATGCTCTGGAGACATCAGGGCAGTCAGTCTTCTGGCCARTTAGATGAAGATCTGGAAAGGGCTACTTATTTTCTTAAGGATGTCACTTCTTTCCCCTCACATCTAACTCTTTAAAAGTCTTTGGTTAAATACTCTTCTCTCCTATACCATACACCTTCAGGGTTGCAAACAAATTTTRCTATGAAAAAGAGAAAATAGAGAAAATAGTAAACAGAAGCAGGGAGAAGAGGGATTTTTACAAGTGCTTTCAAAAACCCAACATGCTCCTGGCTGTGCAAAATGTTCCCAGCTCCAACCTCTGCATGGGGCAGGGAGAAGCATGCCAGGGCTTAGACTTCCATAGCACAGACGTCATTGCCTCCAAAGATGTTCTGATCTGATAACTCCTGATACTAACTCTAGTGAGATGCACCTAAATTTAGCACCGAGTTTAATCCTTAAAGAGGCCCTGGTTGCCTGATGGAAAAAACAAAGTGCTTCGGTTGCTGCTCTCAGCATTTCTCAGTGATTGACAGGTTTCCCTTTCCTTTTACACGTGGCCAGTCCTATAGAGTGACTATGGATTTTATCTTTGCAGATCAGCTTCACAGATAAGGAAGGCTCTAWAGCCCTTAGTCTGGTTGTAGGGGAAAAAAAAAAAGAGGATAATTCTGCAGAAAAATAAAAATTATTCCTCACAGTCAAAGAAGGGAAGTAAGCAAACTAGACAGAGCAATCAAATGAAAGACTTTCTACACGTTGTTAGAAAGGGGGGCTTCAAAGAAGTTTAAATCCGGGGAAAGAACAGGACTTCCCCAGGTACTGGAAGGGGGAATGTGAAAGCTGGTAACTTGTCCAGCTCAGTGTTTTCCACGTATCGTGTTTCTCAGGGCATGCAAATCAGCAGCTGCTTCCTCCTGATTTCACTTTTGGCCCTTCATTTAGCCCTTCTCGGGTGCTGGGGTTCACTCCTCGCTCACCCCGATTCCAGCAGGCGGGACTGTGACGTTCAGCCTTGTGTTCCTGGGGTAAAGGGTCTTCAATTTTGTTGAACACTGACAGTCCCTAGGAACCACTCGGGAAACCAGCAACTGGATAAGAATCGACTCCTGCCCTCGTGTGGTCTATTTTGGCAGTAGGGAGCAGCAGGAGCCCCAGCTCGTGGGCTGCAGGAAGCAGACGGTGAGAAAACTGCTTTTCTACCTCCCTCCCGGAGGCTGCTCCTCCATCGTGCCTCACAGTTACTACTCACTTCAGCTCCKTGACGACATTTCTGACAAAGAAGAGAGGGCCAAAGCGCCAAGATCGACAGTCRGGAGTATCTTGCAGTCTGGCCTCTCTTTCACACTTGCATTTGCCTCCTTATCACACAGCAAAGTACCATTTAGAACACCTTCYTTCATGGCCTCTATCTATCTCCTTTCTGCTCCTAAAAAGAATTTGAAAGGGTGTTTTTTTTTAGAGCACTTGCAAATGTAACCTTTTAGGAGGAATCAGTGTGAGACGGGATTTCAGACAGAGCTTTAGGAGACAGGCAGCATATGGATGCWGAAAAGCAGTTCTGATATGTTCAGAGGCTTGAACGTTGCCATAGCCTGGGGTCCAGAATGTCCCTTGAAAAGGGCTGGTTGGTTTTGGTTGTTTTATTTGCAAACTGCAGATCCCCCGGCTCGCCAGCACRCACAATGCTGTTCTCCTGCATGAAGCAAACATCCCCTTTTCCAGCTATCGCAAACCCTGAAAATTCCCCTTAGACCAGGCAGGCCTTGTCCTTCCAAACGCAATCTGCTCATTTGGGCAGATTAGTCTAAGATTAATTTTGCAGGGAGAGCCCCACTCCCTGTTGTGAACATTACTCCCTACGTTTAGCAATTATCCAGTAACTCCTGCACAGTTCCGCACAAGTCAAAGGGTGACAGGACATGATCCCAGCAAATAAAGAAACCTACTGCAATGGCCAAGAGTGCCTGAACCAAGGCGATGCTCGCACTGCTACACTTTCCTGACGCTGAAATACAGACAAGTGTCTCCATCAGTCTCCTATCAGCAATTCAGATTCCCTAGTAGCTTCAACCACAGTAAATCTCCCAGGGCCAACACGTTCTCAACTCTATTTTCTTTGCCCTCCTAAGGGCTGAGTGTGCTCTGCACAGAAATGCTGGCCAGGCTTCTTTTTCTCACGCCTTCCTCCCCAGATGTGACTGGGAAGCTTTGCCAGCAGTGCCGAAGCTGGTTCAGTGTCTGTCCCCTCCTCATTCCGGCTCGTGCCGTTAAGCACGGCCTACGGGCGGACGAGCAGGAGCGGCTCCCGGGCAGCGGCTCCCGCACACCGGGAGCTCCGGACACAACCGCCCCGGCGCCTCCCCGAGCTCCGCTCCGCGTCCCGGTGCCTCCCCTGTCCCCGTCCTCCGCTCCGCGTCCCGGTGCCGTCCCCGTCCCCGTCCCCATCCTCACCCTCCCGCGCCGCCTCAGCCGCGCGCCGCCCGCCATGCCGCTCGAGCAGCCGGAAGCGGTGCCGCGCGTGACGCTCCGTGG